>NW_016811744.1:503752-537006 GCF_001698545.2 Rhinopithecus bieti
AAAAAAAAAAAAAAAAAAAAAAAAAAAAAAAAAAATAACACTTTAAAGTTCAAAGTATGTTATGTCATTAATTCCCAAGCCAATTCAGTTTAGTAGGTATTATCATTATCCTTAGTTTACAAAAAGGAAGATAGAGGCCTGAGTCAGGGTACAAAACTCAGATGATGCCACCATATCTAGCCACCTTCCTGCCTTCTTGGCTGCCTTATGAAAACACTAGTCATCCCATGGACCAGAAAGATAAGGCCACCAGCTATTTTTGAGATTAGGGAGGGACATGAGTCCTCTCATGAGTTAGGCCCAGGGCTTCCACCAGTGGGTTCTCAGTGTGAACCCTGGATCCCCTGCAGCCCTTACAATGTCCATTAAGAGTCTGCACACCTACATCCACACGTCAGACCAGTACCTAAGAGTGGGGGATATGCATCTGTATTTTTTTTTTTTTTTTGAGATGGAGTCTCACTCTGTCGCCCAGGCTGGAGTGCAGTGGCATGATCTCGGCTCACTGCAACCTCCGCCTCTTGGGTTCAAACAATTCTCTGCCTCAGCCTCCTGAACAGTTGGGATTGCAGGTGCCTGCCACCACGCCTGGCTAAGTTTTTTGTATTTTTAGTAGAGATGGGGCCTCACCATCTTGGCCAGGTTGGTACTGAACTCCTGACCTCGTGATCCACCCGCCTTGGCTTCCCAAAGTGCTGGGATTACAGGTGTGAGCCAGCGCGCCAGGCAGGCATCTGTATTTTAAGTAAGTTCTCTAAATGCATCTCAAACATCCAAGAATCCCTGTACTAAACAAAACACAGTTGGTTATCAATTGTTCACAGTGGTTCTACTCTATAAAGTCACCGCCAACACTGAGTTAGTGAATACTGAACCACTGCTCCTAGGGGAAATACAGGGTTAGATTCCTTCCAGCCTCTGGGCACTATGTTTTTCTTAACAAATCAATACATAACCTAGTTTCCTTTGTGTTTCTGTTTAAAGACACCTTGTTTAATATACATGGTAGATTAATTAACATTGAATTCAGGGCCAAGAGCAACTGTGACTGAAGAAAGACGTATGTCCTCCCTAAGGCACTTCACAGCCTTCTCCCCCTTAGAACACTAGATAGCACTTCAGCATTGCAGGGCCATTTTAAATAGCAAAATCGATAACAAAAACACAAAAATGGAAATTAAAAAAAAAAAGACTCTAGACCATAAAAAGGACACCTTTTACAATATGAGAGCTGAAACGAGGCAGAGCCTTGTCGACCTCAGCTCGGGACATGCACCTGGGGTGGCAGCTCTACCCACATCTCAGAGTGACCCTGAGAGTGCCGAGAGTGTTGATTTGGGGCTTACAAATAAATCTGAGTCAGCAGAAGAATCTGCAAATATGAAATTCATGAATAATTAGGGTTGTCTGTATATATTTACAGAAAAAAAATTGTGCTTTAGTGGAAAACTGCATTCCTTAGAGCACACTCTTCAGGGTTATCAGATTCTGTAAGGGTTTCACTCTTTTCCTTGACTCTGAGCTATTTTGCAGCTCTGTAAATTACAGATAACTGATAGGAATGCAAAATAATTCTTGTCTGTAGACATGCAAATAATTTCTGTTCAGTGGAGGATCAACTGAGTCCCTGCCTGCCAAGGAAAAAGTCAGTTTTGCATCCATCTTCAAATTTGTTTCAACATTCTGATCTATATATGTCTCTGTTTTTTTACGTCTCCCTTGAGTTGGTTTCATAGATTTCTAACCCTGGCATTATTTCCTGAGTTAAAGGAAACCTGTGACACGTGTTCATTTTGTTTACATGACAGTAGGACTGACTGCTCCTTTTGGAGGCCTGGGGTCCGCTCACCTGTGTGCAGCGACAGCCAGCCTTTACGGTGGGCGATGTAGTGCGGCGCGTGTGCCTCCTCGTAGGTCACCAGCTTGTCCCCCTTGCCTACGCGTACTCGGGCCGCCCGGTTCTAGGAGCAAAAGGGGCCGTGACTCCACGAGACCCCCAATCCAGACCCTACCTCGCGCCATGTCCCTCCAGTCAGCTGGCACTGCTCCCCGATCCCTACGCCCCGACTCTAGCCCCGCCCCGGACCCCGGCGACACGCCCCCTTCAGACCGCGCGGCGGCCCCGGCCCGCCGGCCCCCAGGGCCCCAGGCACCGGCCCGGCTGTGCTCACCTTGGCGCAGACCGCGGAGGTGTGCAGGGCGCGCCAAGCGCAAGGCAGCTCTCGGCTCCAGGACAGCACCTGTGGAGGGAGGGCGCGTGAGGCGGAAACTAGGGACCCCACATCCGACTCGCCGGGACCTGCCGAATCACCCACTCACCCGTGGACCCAGCAACCCCTTGCACACGGAGGCCGCCATCTTGGGCCGAGCTGAGCGCGGGACGTACCACAGCGCGCTGAGGGGTGGGGACAGCCTTGGACGAGACCAAGTCGTACTCTGGCGGGGGCCCCTGCGGGGCGGGGCCGCGGTGTGCTGGTTAGCTGTCACTCCCGCCTTCCCCGCAGCCCTGTGAATGCTCAGCCTCGTGAATGCTCATCCCGCCGCTGCTTGCTCTGCCTCGGTTGCTGCTTGCATCGGGTTTCAGATCCGGAAATTTGAGGATGCGAAACGTGAGATTTCCTCTTCAACAACCTCACCCTAGTACGGGTGATGGGTGTGCGGCCCACCGAACCCCGCCCTACTCAACCTGCAACCTCTGGGCCCGAAGAGGAGCCAAGCCTTTACCAGGTCCTATGAATTAGGCTGCTGAGTTGTGCCTCCAAATAATATTCGTAAAACAAAACAAAACAAAACAAAACAAAACAAACCCAGAAAAGCCCTCCAGACTTTTATCCACGAATAAAGAAACATATTTTGGTTAAAACGTCACCCAGTTCTTCAAGGATGACTTATGCAGTTATGCAAGAATGGGTTTGCCACATGTGACCATACTGGTGACTGGCCCCTGGGGAAGGAAAATTTTAAGTATGAGGAAAGGGCCGGAGGGCAAGGAAATTCATGAGAATATCGCAGGGCCTGTAACGCTCAAACCAGTGAGTCGCCACTATTATTGGTAGCCAGTAATTATTAATGTCAAACGGAAAAATAGCAACAAGGGATATTTAATTTAGAAGTTACCACGGTCATGGAAAAAACACGGGCTCTGGAGTCAGGCCCATGTACAACAATCTTTGTACAGTTAAGACTCAGTTCTATTATCTATAAAATGGGCCTTAATAATAGTACTACCTTATAGAGCTATTAGGATCAAGAGAATATTTAATAAATGATGGGTTGTGTTTGGTTGAATCATGTGAAATTGCCAATATTTTGACCGTTCTGGGTCTACATCATTCCCCTTAATGGTACAGTACTTGCATATGCTGCAGTTTCCTGTCAGGGGGAGGACTGGATTATGATCCATGGGAAGGGGAAATGGAAGAACGGTGGAAATGAGTTGCCCATGACCACATTGAGGAGAGGGAGAGAGGGACCAAGACACAAGTCTCTTGACTTCAGTCCAGTCCATTTCCCATGACCAAGACTCCTCTGATTACATGAAGGTGGGTTCTCAAAAAACCCGTAATAAAAGCACAAGGTCTTCCATGTCCACTTCACCAGAAATGTTTTATTATTAATTTTTAGAAAGTGTGGCCCCCAACTGTTATGCATATTGAATAAAGGGACAGAGCAAGGATGAGGTGCCCTCCAATCCATAATACTTTGCAAATATAAGAACTTTCAACATTTCCTAAGAAATCCTTTTCAACTGACAATATTTTTAAAGTTTTCATAATGTTCAATAATTTTATAATTGTTAAGTTTCATTAATTTGCTCCAAGGTGGTGAGGAACATGGGACCCGGCATCTGAATTGCCTGAGTCCAAATCCTGGACCCAATGCTTCCTGGCTGTGTAATTTGGGCAAGTGACTGAACCTCCTGAGCCTCAGTTTCTCTCATCTGTAAACTGGGGACAATAATGGTGGTTGTGAAAATTACAGGGTGATGTGCCTGGCAGAGGGAGAGAGCAATTGTGGGTTTTGTTGTTGTTTTTAACGAGTCCCTGATAGCCACATATCCCGTTAGGGAGATGAGCCAGCTGTTGAGGGTTCTATGAGAACTCATAGCAACACCACCCTAATCAGAGGAAAGGGGAAGGAGAAAGGGAAACAAGATCCTTGGGCTGATCAGAGGAAAAGGTGGCAATGGCACAACACCTAGTGGGGCCCAAGGTGGGCAGGGGTCGCATCATGAAGGCTGTGGTTGGGAATCAAGTTTTGCCCATAAGGCAGTAGGCAATAAGATGATCAAATGTATGCTTTCCTCTATTCAAGCCATTCTCCCTTATGCCTGAGGTCTCCCTCTGGAATTCCACACCGATGGGGATCTTTCCAAGCGTCACAATGGCCATTTCAGTGGCAGACATTTCTGGGGTTCAAATATCTTGTCATCTATCCTTTATGAGCTTTGTTTATACTGTGATTGGGGGAAAGGTGTCATGTCGGTCTTTACATGATTAAAATTACTTAAAATGACTTTTATACATCAGTATGAATGTTATATTGTTTTAAATCATCAGCAGAAAAATCTGACCGGGGATGTTTTATTTTCCATTTGTTGTTGTTTTGATGCACTTTCCTTCTCCTATTGATTCCATAAAGGAGGCAGTATTTCCAGGCTTCACAGAGCAGAAGATGGAGGCTCACAGACTCACCTGAGGTGACAGAACTAGTAAATGGTAGCAGGTCTTTTTGCTCCAAAGCATGTGCTCTTTCAGTATCACTTCCTGGGGGTGAGGGTTCAGACCATGCTAGGATCAGGGAATGGCCTGGGTTTCTGTGGCTTGCTGCAGACAGCTCCCAACTGGCCCTCAAGGACTGCCTGGACATGGAAAGGCCAGGAGCCTATGAACCCATGTGAAAGACCCATCTGCACTCTTCCTGGGGCCTAATGCAGAGACAGGGATGTAAAACTGCTTTTTCTTTGACTACGCAGAGACAGGGATGTAAAACTGCTTTTTCTCTGACGTGAGCCTTTGTTCTGCACATAACCAAGAACAAGAAGTTGCTCCTATGCTCTCAAAGCAGTGATTCACAACCCCAGTTGCATGACAGAGCCCCCTGGGTTCCACCCCACCTCTGTGGGGAGAGGGCAGGCATTCATATTTTTTAAATGCCCCTTAGATGATTTCAATTTGCAGTCAGGGCTGAGAACCAGTGTCCCGACTCACTCCGTTTATTTGGGAGACTCCCAAAATGTGTATTTGCAGAGCCCCCTTTCGGGGACAGTGCTGTTGGATGCTCCTGGAAGATTATGGCAGCTCTCTAAGGAACACGCCTACCACTCTTGGTCACAAGGGCAGAGGAAGGGAGGAGGGGTCTGCTGGGAGGTCAGGACTTCTTCGAGATGATCTGTCCAGTTGGGTGCAGCACAGCCACCATGGGCTCACCCAGAGTGCTCAGGGGATACAGCACTGGCTGGGCCGTGGAGAGATGCTGTGTAAAAGGGAGCCGTCAGCCCCCTTGTATTTCCAGAGCCTGAAGAGTTTCAGAATCCAGCCTGGGGGCGGTGGGGTGCCATCTCCCTTCCTGTTGGCTGGAGGGTGAGCCGAGATCACTCCACTCATTGTGGTTCTCTTTACAGCTGACTTATCCTCAGAACTGCTGACACTTTACACTTTGTAAACCTGTGTTTTTTACATTATTCCTTGTGATTCTTTTTTTCCTAATAACTCGTTCACCAGGAAAAATCCCAGAGGCTCTCAGCTCTATTCTGAGAAATAGGTCAAACAACTGAAACTCTATGAGTAAAGCAAAGAGGAGTGTCAAACCAGATTGCCAAGACAGCTCAGTCCTTTTCCCTGTGAGCTCCTGCTCCACCCCCCCCCCACCTCCATTCTCCTTCTGTTGAGGCACAAGGGCTGGGTTTGGTGGGTGAGGTCCCCAGCTGTAATTACTGACGTCAGCTTTGGGGTCCCAAGGAATCCACTCTCCTGTTATCAGAGCCGTGGGCAGTTAGAAATGCCCAGTGCCACACCAGAACCCTGGGCTAAAAGTCAGAACCTGAAGAAGCCAAACTGGAGCCTGGGATAGAGAGGGGCGGACTCAAGGAAGAGAAGACCGAGGGATGGGCCTCATGAGCTCCAGCCCCTGAGACTGCCACTCCCTGGCTCCCAGATGAACTGCTAGATCTAGATGTAATGGGCTCAGATGAGGAGATAATGAAAATATGCTAAGGACCTAGAAAGGCACAGAAAGGCCCCTGAACCCTTGGGTGGGCACGAATGGAGGTGCGACTGTCACCAAAGGCTGTTCTGAGAGATGTGCCTGCCAGTCAGCCAGGGCCAGAGACAAGCAGAAGGCCCTCCCGGCAGACAGTGGCATGGAAGAAGCCATGGCCTCCAAAGTGTGTGTGGCGGGGCGAGGGTGTGGTTGACGAAATGACAGGAGACCAGGACCATGGTCATCTTGGCTCTTGTGCAGCCCTGACTCATTGGTGCTCATAAAGCTGCACTCTGGTGAAATTTTGTTGGAGTCTTAGAATTCAGGATAGGTTTATGACCAAATCATTTTATTAGTGACTTTCCCTTTACTGGGCTAATACAACACATCTGAGGAGTCGGGGCAGCTACCAGATCAGGTTTATATTGTATAAACTGCACACCACCACCAGTCGTGCTCGGTGCTGTTTCAGTAAATTAAGATAATATCAATGAGAAGATGCTGTTTTACATACCATTAGGAAGGAAAAATGGCTGCAAATTATCTTAAGGTACCATTGATTGATTAAAAGATGAATCCTGATCTGACATGTTAAAATGTTTGAGGCTGGCCGGGCGCAGTGACTCACGCCTGTAATCCCAGCACTTTGGGAGGCCGAGGCGGGCGGATCACGAGATCAGGAGATCGAGACCATCCTGGCTAACCCGGTGAAACCCCGTCTCTACCAAAAACACAAAAAATTAGCTGGGCGTTGTGGCAGGCGCCTGTAGTCCCAGCTACTCGGCAGGAGGACGGAGTGAACCCGGGAGGCGGAGATTGCAGTGAGTCAAGATCGCACCACTGTACTCCAGCCTGGGCGACAGATATAGGCTCCGTCTCAAAAAACAAATGTTTGAGGCTGATGCAGAAGGCAGTTTCCTCTCCACAAGTCTCATGGGTGTGCAGAATGGTGTAGACACAGAGATGGGTGCCTCACTTATCTCATGCACAGACTGGCTCTTCCACTACAGGGCAGGCACTGTGTAAGCATCTTCCATTCCTACACAGGTGCTAGTAGGGGGAACTAAGGCTTGGAGAAGCCAAGTAACTTTGCTCAAGGGTCATATAATTAGTAGGGAAGCAAGGCTGAGGTTCAAAACCAGACCAGACAACCAAGCTACACCCCATCTCACAGGAGAGGCAAAGACACGCCTGGTTCCTTGTCCCAAGCACTCTTCAGGCCCATTTCCTTCAAGATAGTACTTGCTTGGTTTGACACTTTCATCAAACAGGACCCCTTGTGAGCACACGGCCATGCTCTGGTGAGCAGCCTGCTGCCCTGTCCACCTTTCTGGGTGGCTCTCTCTCTACTAACCTTGGCTCTAAGAACATGACTGTCCAGTAGCCCCATGGCAAGTTCTGGGGTTTCTCAGACCGAAGGTGAGCATTTTGAGCTCCAGATATGAAAGGCAAGTCCTGGGTGTTGTGTTCATTGGAATCTTAAGAGCAGCACTGACTGGAGGGCTAAAGGCAAGGCCCATCCGCAGTTCACAGACTTGAAACATCAATCCTTCAAAAAGGGTGGGAGGAGGCCAGGTGCGGTGGTTCACTCCTGTAATCCCAGTACTTTGGGAGGCTGAGGCAGGCGGATCACTTGAGGCCAGGAGTTCGAGACCAGTCTGGCCAATGTGGTGAAACCCTGTCTCTACTAAAAATACAAAAATTATTTGTATTTTTTTGATGGTGGGTGCCTGTAGTCCCAGGTACTTGGGAGGCTGAGAATCACTGGAACCCAGGAGGTGGAGGTTGCAGTGAGATTGCGCCACTGCACTCCAGTCCAGGCAACAGAGCAGGAAAATGAAAAAAGAGAAAGGTTTTCCTCAACTTATTAGCAAGAGAACAGGTTTGCGGAGAACCAGGCTCCTGGAACATAGGAGGCAACAGTTTGGATGTCCCGGGAGCAGCAGGTGGAGCATCCGGGGAATCCAGAAACCCACAGCAGGCAAGCTGCCACACATCTCCAGAAAAGGGACCAGAAAGCCTTTTGTTCAAGAAAGGATTCCAGTCTAGAGGGCTGGTGAGCTCCCGAGAGCTAAAGGCTCCCTTGCTGTGTCTGGTGAGAGGAGGACAAGAAACATGGTAGGAGCTCTTGGGAAAGGGCCTGGTTTCTCTGAAGTCAAGAAACAGAGAGAAAGAGGCTCCAAGGTCTAAGCAAGGCCCAAAGGATCAAGGAGAGCTTCCTAGAGCTGATGAAAGGGCTGGCGTGGGGTTCTGAGACCCAGTGAGGTGACACTGGCCCCTGGGAAGGGCCAGTGAAGGCAAGGATTCCAGCAGGAGAACTGACAGGGCAGAAGTCCCAAGCTCTGGGCCAAGCCTCTGGTTCGAATGGTGGGCTGTGGATGAGGTCGGGGAGGATGTCAGAGGTGGTGCTGGCACTGATGTGGCTGCCCAGGGGTGAGCCCAGAAGCTATGGGAGTCTGGAGAGAGTCAGAGGAAGAGGTGCAGGGCTGGGTGTGACAGCACCACCCCTTATCTGCTGTAGCTCTGCCCATCCAGATGTGAGCTCTGGGGCAGGGGCTTACCTCCTCTAGGCTTCCTTTTCCTCAACTGTGAAATGGGGTGACAGTAGAAAGACCTCAGAGTTACTGTGAAGGTATTTAGTTTTAACCCCCAGTAACAGCCTGAAGAATGGCTCCTGCCTTAAAGAGAGGGAACAGGATGGCTTTTTACTAAAATGTGCCAGGATAGGGCACATCTCTGCCCTATCTACCCTTCCAGATACTGCCTCTACCATACCCAGTCCTCAGACAGATGCTGCTCTCCTCTTTGAGAAACAGAATTAAGGCACAGAGAGGCAGAACCTGCCCATTACTATCACTTGTGCATTCATTCATTCAACAGACATTTATTAAGCATCTATAATGTGCCAGGCCCTGGGGACACAGAGCTGGAGAATGTACAGTCCCTGCCCTCAAGGAGCTCACAGTCTGGGGGACAGACATGTAAACACATGAGTTACAACGCGACGCGTGAAGTGTGTGGCAGAGGTATAACAAAGTGCTGTGGGGCACAACAGAGCGACCAATGAACTCTTCCTGGGCAGGGGTCAGGGAAGCCTTCACAGATCAGTCAATAAATACAGTGCCATGGGAGTGCCTTGCGCACCACGGGCACGCACATCTCAAATGCTGGTCCACTGGAGGCCCTTGGGCTGGGCGGGAGCAAGGCCTACTTCTGCTTCCTCAGGACAACTTCCCCACCTCTGTCCTGGGACCACCTGCCCACCTGGGCCTGCAGTGACTGAGGACACTGCTCCCACTCCAGGGGCCAGTGACAGAGAGCAGCTATACAGAGGGCCCACCCCGCGGGATCCTTGACAGGAGCTGAGACAGAACAAACTGCTGCATGTCTCCCTACCCTGGGGGTTGTGATATTCCTGGTAACATCTCTGAGCTGGTCTGTGAGGTCACTTCCTCTCTTAACACTGCTGAGGAGACTCCAAACCCTCTGTCTTTTGCTTGTCTTCTCATGTCGATTGGGCACCGGCCATTCTCAGGCACCAGGGCACAGCCCACACGGGTGCCCCATCAGACAGGGCTGCCCACAGCAGCCTCCTACACCTGAACTGGGTTTCTCTGCACACTCACAGCCGTCTCACCAGCTCAATGAGCTGCTGGATGTTTTTGTTTTGGTTCGACAGGCCATTCCTGATGTTTTCGAGTAGGCATCTCTTCAATTCAAATATGGCTTCACTGTAGGCCAAGCTCACTGCGGCCATGGGAGGTGCTCCATGCCATAGGCCAGGGATGTGCCAGATGTGCTGCTTCTCAGGGTCACAGAAGGCCAGGCCTGCCAGTGCCCGGAAGCCGTCGCTCTGTTTCTCCATCTGGGCTGCAGCCCTGCTCAGGTCACCGGGTGGATCTAGGAGCTGTCTCTTGTCTCTTGGCCTGGGGCCGGGAACAGATACATCATGAAGGTTCTGGTATACAAACTGGTAGTTGGGCATGTGCCCCGTTTTTTCTAACCTCAGAAATGCATGCAGAATAGCTGCTGGAATGTCCTTGGTTTCAGCTAGGCTGATCACGGTGACATTGCTCAGTCCCATGAGCAGAGTGGCCAAGGAAGCCTCCAGCTCAAACCTGTCCCCAGCTGAGGTCAAGGCTCCACCTATCAAGCCCCCAGAGTCTATCACCAGGATGTGGTCACAGCCCAGGTCCTGGCTGAAGCCCTCGGCCACTGTGATGAGCTGCATGAAGGCCCCTCGAGGACTGCAGCTCTTCCCTGTGGCAAACCGCAGCCCAAACATGGTATTGAGGAGTGTGGACTTGCCCGTGCCCGGCACCCCGAGGGTTGACAGAACCACCAGCCTTGACCGTCTCTCCAGTCGGACGTGCAGCTCCTTCAGGAGCCCCGTGACCCAGCGGATGGGCATGCTCAGGGTGCTCCCATCGATTAGCTCCAGAGGCAGCCCTGTCAGCAGCAGCTCCGAGGCCAAGCCTGGGAAGTGGGCAAAACGCCTCTGGCCTGCTGGCAGCCTCCCCGCCTCCACAAGACAGCTCTCAGCCTCATAAAACTGTCCCATCTCCCGCAAGAAGTGTTCCACCCCCAGGGGCTCAGGCCAGAGTGGCTCCCCCAAGTCTGTGGCGCCCCCATGCTTTGGTCTCAGGGTGAGAAGTGTCTCCGGAGGCTGTCTCAGTCGTGGCTGGGCCACCCGTGCCAGGCCCCACTCCATCCACCTCAGGAAGTACTGCTTCTCACTCAAGGAGGGGCTGCTGATCCCCGAGATGAACTCCTGCACCCCCGAGGAGGGATCGTGGCTGTTCTGCTGCATTCGAAGTTCTAGCAGCCGCCGCCTCAGCTCGGCCCTGTGCTTCTCAGGGGGGTCCACGGCCCACTGGAGCTGGCAGAACTCCTTCTCCACTTGGGCTGCCTTTCTCCAGGGATCCCCCTGCAGCCTCAGCTCATCCCTTCTGTAGGCATCCGAGTCTTTGATTTTCCTGGTAATCCTCTCCATCCGGTCTTTCGCTTTCTGACACTCCTCACAGTCCTCGTCAACCTTTAGGCCGAGCTTGCGGGCTGCGTGCGCCATGTCCTCCACAGATACCCGTCTGCAGGGTGCCCGCAGCACATTCCCAATAATGGCCCGGATCCTCTTCACGAAGCTGTCACTGTCAGTGCTGCTGACCTTCACCAGGACATGTGAGTGGTCTATTTTCAGCACAGGAATTAACTTATTCAGAAATCTCAGGTTTGTGTTGCGCTTCCCACGGTACGGACTCAGGATGAAGTAGTATTTTGTGGTTGACTCCTTCATGGAGTACAGCAATTTGTATTCCTTCTTACTGATATTGTCAGTCAATATAAACACAGCAGAGGAGATTTCTGTCAAGAGCTTAAACTGCAGCCAGTGAGACCCGATGTCACCTCTCAGGTTCAGAAAGGTCACTGGTTCTGGAAAAATGTCCAAGTCCTCTCTTCCGCTGGGAAAAAACCAGGACATTTCTACCAACCCATCCGAAATCTCCCGGGCATTGGTGCCCAAGTTGAGGTCCCGATGCCAGAAGCAGTCCCACTGCCTGTGGCCCGGGCTGAGGACGGCGTTGAGAAGCTGGGACTTGGAGTTGCTACTGACATCCATGCGCACAAAGGCGAAGGCAGGCGCCCTGGACAGGACCACGCTGTCTTCCCGGAAGCTCCCCACGCCCCTCTGGGGCTGGGACCACCATGTCCTCACAATGCCCCGCATGGCCCACAGCAGAAATGTATGGTAGTGGTTCTCCGAGTCAGGCAACACGAGCGGGAGAGCAAACTGGCAGAGGGCCATTTTCAACACTATTTCTTGTTGCAGGAAACTGTCTGAGGAGATCAGCAGGGCACAGAGAAGGTCTAAGGGGTTCACTGGCGTATCAGGGGTGGGCAGCTCAGAAAAGGAATAAATGTCGGCAGCAAGGTCGTCAGCTGGGTCCCAGTAGATGATCTCCTCTTCCATCTGGCTCTCCTTCTCCACAGGCCTGGCATCTGGGAGCACGTCCAGCACCATGGTGGTATTCCTGGCATCAGCATTGAGGGCCTGCAGCTTCCTGAGGAAATTCCAGGGCAAGTCTTTGGGAACCTGAGGGGCCCAGTTCTTCATACTGTCAAAACTGATCTGCAGAGAGTCCTGGAGGCTGAGTTTCTGGACCTGGTACGTCTCTAGGCCCAACAGTGACAGCATTTCTTGAAGCCTGCTTCTCTCCACTGTGGAAAGAAATGAAGACATAAGTGCTCACCCTGTGTTTCTGAGCTAAGGGCCAGGGAAGAGCTGGTGAGGGAGAGCCCAGCAGGATGGGGAGAGTGATGACCCCGTTCAGAGAGCAGAGTGCAGGCACAGGAGGCTCAGGGTCTGCTCAAGGCTGACCTGCGACCAAGGCAGGGCTGGAACCTGACATCAAGGTACAATAGGTACCAACCTAATCACAGATATATATAACATTAAACAAAAGAAAGAACAGAAATAGAGAAGCTACATTTAACAATTGGAAGAGTTCTTGCAAAAGCCAGATTTCTGGTCTTTCTAGAAACCTGTAAGATCTAACATTGAGCTCCAAATTAATTGGCTACAGTGAGCAGCACATGACTCCTAGAAGCTGAATGCAGGCCTCATCTCCCTACTGTGTCATTTCTGTGACTCAGGGTCACTGGGAAGTTCCCACAGGAGTCATAATCACTGAATCGCTCTCTGGCTTTCTGGTTAATGCTTGTTTGGTTTTTTGTTTTGTTTTGTTTTTCTCTCTACAAATAAGAGAATATTTTAAAGGAACTAGAAAGAAATCACTAAGCATAAACAATCAGCAATCAGAGCTAAACAACTGTTTTGCAAACATGAAATCAATAATGCAGGTTTTCTGTTTTTTTTCCCCCTTTCTTTTTTTTTAGACAGGGTCTTACCCTGTTACCCAGGCTGTAGTGCAGTGGCATGATTTCAGTTCACTGTAGCCTCAACTTCCTGGGCTCAAGAGCTCCTCCCACCTCTGCCTCCCAAGTAGCTGGGACTATAGGTGTGTGTCACCACACCTAGCTCATCCTTGTATTTTTTTGTAGAGATGGGTTTTTGCCATGTTGCCCAGGCTGGTCTCAAACCCAAACTCAAGCAATCCACCTCTCAAAGTGCTGGGATTACAGGTGTGAGCCATGGTGCCTGGCTTTAATGCAGTTTTTAATTTTAAATGTATTAAAATATTCAGTGCAGACTGTTAGTGAGTACTTATTTGCACAGATACTCAAATATCACCCTATACAATATAAAATCTTATAAGCTAGATGTTTGGAATAGTATTGCTACCTCTGAAAGTTCCATCCACCATGCCAGATCTTGGCCCAGCACCTTACTAATGTTCATGCTGCATATAATTAGTTCTCTTAAAATTTATTGTTGTGGGCCAGGCGCAGTGGCTCATGCCTGTAATGCCAGCATTTTGGGAGGCCGAGGCAGGCAGATCACGAGGTCAGGAGATCGAGACCATCCTGGCTAACACGGTGAAACCCCATCTCTACTAAAAACACAAAAAAATTAGCTGGGCGTGGTGACAGGCACCTGTAGTCCCAGCTACTTGGGAGACTGAGGCAGGAGAATGGCGTGAACCCAGGAGGCGGAGCTTGCAGTGAGCCGAGATTGCACAGCTGCACCCCAGCCTGGGCAACACAGCAAGGCTCCATCTCAAAAAAAAAAAAAATTGTTGCTGTTGTTGTCTGAGACAGTGTCTCACTCTGTCACCCAGGCTGGAATGCAGTGGTGTGATCACAGCTCACTGCAGCTTTGACCTCCCAGGCTCAAGTGATCCACCCATCTCAGCTTCTGAAGAGCTGGGACTGCAGATGCACTAGACACTTGGCTAGTTTTTGTATGTTTTGTAGAGACGGGATTTTGCCATGTTGCTCAGGCTGGTCTTGAACTCTCTGGCTCAAGTGATCTGCCTGCCTCAGTCTACCAAAATGCTGGGATTACAGGAGTGAGCCACCGCGCTGAGTCACTTTAAATGTTAATGCATGAAACAAATACAAATTCCACTGCCCTGCAGCCTTTTTTCCAGTTTTTTTCTCAAGAGAGGAAACAACGTGTGTGATGCTGCTTTAGATGTTTAGATAAACATGAAAGGAAACACTGGGTGACCCAGCCCTCTGCCTGTTTCCCAAGAAGGTCAAGTGATGGATTCAAGACCACTTCCCATTCAACCAGCAGGACTCACAGTGCTGGACACTCTGCTCAGAGAGTTCCACAGGCAGTGCGGCCACAGGACTGCCCCACAGAACATTAGGGGACCTATGAACTTGTTACAAAAACAAAAGAACTACATGGGAAGAGTCACACTGTGGCAGAATAGGTGTTACTCAGCTTTCCTAGCTCTGCCTGAATGAAACTAGGAACACTGTTTTTCTTGTCCAGACATGGAACAACTTTTTATTTTTTAAGTAGCAAGGTAGTAAAAGGCAATGGGGAAAAGACAAAGAAAACACTCCTGCCCAGTGTGTGGCCCTTGGCAGGTTGTTTAGAAGCTCTGGGCCCAGGATCCGGATCAGCAAATGAAGGCGTTGGACCAGATAAATGGTTTCCAAACAGGGCTGTACATTAGAATCACTTCAGGAACTTGTTAAAAAATGAAACATCTCTGGGTTTCACCTCCAAACATGCTGACTTACTACAGGCAGTGAGTATGTTGGGTGGTGGGGGACCTGGTTACTCTATGTGGTTAGCAAGTTTCCCGGGGTTGGTTTCTTTCTTTTCTTTCTTTTCTTTCTTTTCTTTCTTTTCTTTCTTTCTTTCTTTCTTTCTTTCTTTCTCTCTCTCTCTCTCTCTCTCTTTCCTTTCTTTCTTTCTTTCTTTCTTTTCTTTCTTTCTTTTCTTTCTTTCTCTTTCTTTCTTTCTTTCTTTCTTTCTTTTCTTTCTTTCTTCCTTCCTTCCTTCCTTCCTTCCTCCTTTCCTTTTTCCTTTCCTTTTTCCTTTCCTTTTTCCTTTCCTTTTTTCCTTCCTTCCTTCCTTCCTTCCTTCCTTTTTTAGCAATATTGTCAACAATGTATAAAGGGTTAATGAAGTAGGGCATCCTAAACCTGAGTGCTCTGCCTCCCCAGGTGATTTGATACAGTCAGGTGTGGGAATTGCCGGCCTAGATGATAACCCCCTTTCATAGAACAGAGAGAAAAGGCAGAGAAAATGCTTACCTGTTGGAAAATCATTGTCCTGAGCCTCATTTGTACCATCTATGGAAAAGCAATGGAAAATGAAGTGTCAGTCAAATAATGCACCCTTGGCTGACACAAATTAATTGAAGCTAAACCTAGAACCCTTCTTTCTCACCAAGATGGCAACTTCTCCCAATTGTTCTAAATATAAAATCCCGGTTATCTGTCACTTTACCCACTCCCCGTCTAGACAATCCAATCTGTTGCCAAATCCTGTAGTTTCTACCTCCATAACGGAACTCGCAATCATCTCCTTCCATTTCTCTCCATTCCAAATCTAGAAGAAAAAAGAAACCACATACATTTAGTTTCATCAGCAAGTTAGAACCTTTCTGTCAAAAATTTCAAGTGCTCATGCCTGTAACCCCAGCACTTTAGGAGGCTGAACAGGAGTGCTTGAGTCCAGGAGTTTGAGACCAGCCTGAGCAACCAAGCAAGACCCTGGTCCACAAAGACTTTTTTTAAAAAATTAGGCCAGGCATGGTGGCTCATGTCTGTAATCCCAGCACTTTGGGAGCCCAAGGCAGGAAGATCACTTGAGGTCAGGAGTTTGAGACCAGCCAGCCTGGCCAACATGGCGAAATCCCATCTCTACTAAAAATACAAAAATTAGCAGGGCGTGGTGGTGCATGCTTGTAATTCCAACTACTTGGGAGGCTGAAACATAAGAATTGCTTGAACCCAGGAGGCGGGGGTTGTAGTGAGCCGAGATCTTGCCACTGCACTCCAGCCTGGGCGACAGAGTGAGGCTATCTCAAAAACAAACAAACAAGCAAAAATTAGCTGGGCATGATGCCATGAGCCAATGGTCCCAGCTGAGGCAGGAGGATCACTTGAGCCTGGGAAGTCAAGGCTGCAGTAAGCTGTGGCTGCACCACTGCATTCCAGCCTGGGCATCAGAGCAAGACCCTGTCTCAAAAAGAAAAAAACACCAAACAACAACAAAAAATGTCAAGTGACAACATGGTGGCTGATGTTTTAGTGCTATTATTGGTTTCAGTTTTTCCTATGTAAATGTAATGTTTTGCCAGCAAAAAATACATCACAAGGTAGTAATAGCTACACACAAGACAGAGATTTGCTCTAGGATATATCTTTATAGAATTTTCTAAACTTTGGGAAAATAAAACATGAATAATCATAAAACTTACACAGATTAACCTTTGATTTTAGAAACTATTTAAAATGTAAATTCATAGAAATTCCTTGACTATTTAAAAATTCAGCACCTCCTATCATGTTATTTGTATTCCAGCATAAGAAATTTTTGTAATCACTTAAAATTAAGATGCACATCAGAGCACAAATACACCAGGGTGAGGTGCAAGGGGAGAGACAGTGAGGAAGAGTTGTGACTTACAAGTAAACTGCTATTTGCCCAAAGTCTCCAAACATCATGAAATGTCCATCAACATTAATTACAGAATGTGTTTAGTGTAGTGATAGTCAGATACTTACTCCATCAACATCTTAATTACAGAATGTGTTTAGTGCAGTGATAGTCAGATACTTATGTATGAACGAAGACCTAAAACTCTAGATTTGCTTGCAAGTCCACAATATAAAGGAGAGAACAGGAGGCTTAGGAAGGAGGGAGCAAGACTTTTCAGTGCATGTTTTGACTATTTTGACTTTGATCCAAGAAAAAGTAACACCCAGGTTCCAAAATTTATATATATACATACAGAGCTATTTCCCATGTATATATATAAATTATATATATGTATAATTTATATATATACACACACACATATATATATATATATTTTTGAGATGGTGTCACGCTCTGTCACCCAGGCTGGAGTGCAGTGGCGTGATCTCAGCTCACTGCAAGCTCCGCCTCCCAGGTTCACGCCATTCTCCTGCCTCAGCCTCCCTAGTAGCTGGGACTACAGGCGCCCACCACCATGCCTGGCTAATTTTTTTTGTATTTTTAGTAGAGACAGGGTTTCACCGTGTTAGCCAGGATGGTCTCGATCTCCTGGCCTCGTGATCCGCCCACCTCGGTCTCACAAAGTGCTGGGATTACAGGCGTGAGCCACTGTACCCGGCCCCAAAATTTGTATTTTTTAAGAGCTTATAAATCAAGATTTGGATATTTTCAGATTTCTGTTTTCTCATGATTTCCATGTAACCAGGTAGATAAACCTAACATTTCAGACCGTCTTCTTTGATGATGTCTCTGGGAGATGGACATGTGAAAAGCAGGAAAGATAAAAAAAGAAAATGGGGTCCAGGAAGCATGAGAAGATCAGAGAAGGCACAAGATCCACACACATCAACCACAATGCCAAGCAGTCCAAAGATTACATTATTCAAGTGAGGAAAAGCCATCAGAACAAATTCTCCAAGGAATCCAAAATGCCGTATGAGGAGAGAAAATAGAGAAGAGAACGGGAAAGTCTAAAGATGCCAGGGATAGGGTTGGGGTGGTTCTGAGAGTAGTTTTAAGCCGGAGTCAGGACTAACCTCCAGACCCAGAGAAAATAGGGCCTTGCTTGGTTAGGGGTGGGAAATAGCTCTGATGTGGATTTAATAGGTGGATGAAGTCAAGGATGTACAAAGTAGCCAAAGACTGAAGGTTACTAAACTAAGGAAACCACTGACTAGGGCTGGGAGACAGCCTGATGTTCTGCAGCCATCAGCAGATTATAGGGCAGGGGGAAGAGGAGGCAGCAGGGCTCTAGGCAAAGACACAAAACAGCAAACATGGGGGGCCAGTGAGGGCTCAGCTCCATGAGCCAAGGTCTCCACTATACTTCACACTGGGCAGGAAGTGACCTAAGGATGAGATAAGCTCTGACTCTGGGAGTACTGGGCTCACACGGAATACAGGACAGAGGATAGGCCAGGCCCTACCACCATGGGGAGCCCAGGAAGAACTGTTACGAGTCCACTGTTGCAGAACTCCAAGTAAGGCAATTAAAACCATTTTCAGGCCAGGTGGGGTGGCTCATATCTGTAATCACAGCAATTTGGGAGGACAACGCAGGAAGATCACTTGAGTTCAGGAATTCGAGACCAGCCTGGGCACAATAGCAAGACCCTCATCTCTACAAAAAGTTTTTTGAAAAATTAGTTGGGTACAGTGGCTCACACCTGTAGTCCTAGCCACTTGGGAGGCTGAGGCAGGAGAATCCCTTGAGGCCAGGAAGTCAAGGCTGCAGTGAGCTACGATGGCCACCACTGCACTCCGGCCTGAGTGATGGAGTGAGACAAAAATAGAATGAGCTATGAAGTGGAATCTTCAGAACTGAGTAAGATAAATAAATTATATAGTGTGACTACATAAAGTATAAACCAGGCAAAGCTAACCTATCCTTTTAGAAGTCTGGATAATGACAGACGAGAGGTGAAGTGACTGGAAAAGGCCTTTGGGGGCATGGGTTTTCTTCAGCTTCTCGATCTGGTTTCTGGCTTGCATAGGTAAGTAAGTTCATGTTTGTGAATATTTCTAAAGCTATTATTCGGAGTACTTTTCTGAATGTATAGTATACTGTTTTTTTTTTTTTAAGACAGACGCCCACGCTGGAGTGCAGTGGTATGATCTCGGCTCACTGTAACCTCCACCTCCCAGGTTCAAGTGATTCTACTGCCTCAGCCTCCTGAGTAGCTGAGACTATAGGCGCCCAGCATCCCACCCAGCTAATTTTTGTATTTTTAGTAGAGACGGGGTTTCATCACGTTGGTCAGGCTGGTCTCAAACTCCTGGCCTCAAGTGATCTGACTGCCTCAGCCTCCCAAAGTGCTGGGATAACAGGCATGAGCCACTGCACCTGGCCTGTATAGTATACTTTAATACAACTTGTTTTTAATCCTATAGGCTTAAAACCTTGCTTTAAGTCTTTAAAATTAAGCATATGCTCAAGAGGAACTCACATAACTCATGAAGAAGAGCTATAAAGAATAACCACGGGAGGTTTATTCAGTAGAGATATTAAAGTTCGGGGAAGAGCCAGTGTCTCTGTGCCTTGGTTTCCTCAAATGAAACAGGGATTGATAAGTATCTTAGAGGTTATTGTTAAAAGTAATTAAGACAACCTAGCTCACAATAAGCATCCAATGAGGCCATTCCCTCTCCTCGCCCCATCCCCATGCTTTCTTTCCCATTTGTCTAGAACAGCGCTCTCCAAGGGAACCTCCCAAGATGAAGTTCTCCATCTGCAATGTCCAAACTGCAGCCGCTCACCATGCAGGCTGCTGAGCAAATACAGCTAGAGTACTTAAGAGCTGAAGTTTTAATTCTGTTTAATTTTAAACAATGTGGAGTGGTTACTGTGTTGAATAGCATAATTCTAGATGTGGAGAAACTAAAGGGCTTTGGGCAATTACTGCTTTATCCCAATTCTGCTATAAGCCTTGACCAACTGGCCAATAATCCCGATGGTACCTACCTTCCAGAATTTAAGTTCCATGAAGGGCTTTGAGCCTTTTCATTTACTATTGTTTACAATATCCCAATGCTCACAACAATGTTAGTACATGGTACGTACTCAAAAAATATTTGTTTGAATGAATAAAATAGTGATTTTTTTCATAGAGACGGGGTCTCACTATGTTGTGCAGGTTGGTCTCAAACTCCTGGGTTCAAGCGATTCTCTTGCCTTGGCCTCCCAAAATACTGGGATTACAGGTGTGAGCCACTGTATCCAGCCTAAAATAAAACTGTATTAACCAAAACTTATTTGCATATTTTGTGGATTTTGTTTTGCAAACTCTATTAATATCCAATAGAACACATTCTCTTTTTTTTTTTTTTGGCAGTTAAAACATAGTTTATTTTTGGCCGGGCGCGGTGGCTCAAGCCTGTAATCCCAGCACTTTGGGAGGCCGAGACGGGCGGATCACAAAGTCAGGAGATCAAGACCATCCTGGCTAACACGGTGAAACCCTGTCTCTACTAAAACTACAAAAAACTAGCCGGGCGAGGTGGCAGGTGCCTGTAGTCCCAGCTACTCGGGAGGCTGAGGCAGGAGAATGGCGTGAGCCCGGGAAGCGGAGCTTGCAGTGAGCTGAGATCCGGCCACTGCACTCCAGCCTGGGCGACAGAGCGAGACTCCGTCACCAAAAACAAACAAACAAACAAACAAACAAACAAAAACAAACAAACAAAAAAAACACATAGTTTATTTTTTAGCACATTCATTTTAAGAAGAACGTAATTTATGAAAGATTTATCTAAAATGAGCTACTGGCTGGGCACAATGGCTCACGCCTGTAATCCCAGAACTTTGGGAGGCTGAGGCAGGTGGATCACCTGAGGTCAGGAGTTCGAGACCAGCCTGGCCAACATGGTGAAACTCATCTCTACTAAAAATACAGAAAATTAGCTGTGCGTAGTGGCACATGCCTGTAATCCTAGCTACTTGGGAGGCTGAGGCAGGAGAATCACTTGAACCCAGGAGGTGGAGGTTGCAGTGAGATGAGATCACGCCACTGCATTCCAGCCTGGGCAACAAAGGCGAAACTCGGTCTCAAAAAATAAAAGAAAATATAAAAGAAAATAATAAAAGAAAATATAAAACAAAATAAAATGAGTTAGTAAGAGAACTAAAGATATCTGGAGCATGGCCACTGTACCTTAAAGGTGAATTTATAAAGGGTGGTGTTACAGTACAGCCCCACCCCCAAATCCTCAGAGAAAGAAAAACCAGCCTGTATGGATCACAACCAGGAAGACTACAAGCCCCAGTGTGCTCTGGGACAATCCCAATTCATACCTGTTTTCCCAACATTACACACCTTTCACTCCCAGAAGTACCCACTTTAGAAGATAAACTATACAGTCACCTTAACTATGACCTACAATGGCTGTTATGCTAAAATTGGGGTAATGTGTTTCTGTTAAATTGTGTCATAATCACTTGTTTAACTGAATCCTGGGAACACTTACTCCATTTTCTGGAATAAAGTGTTGCTCATAAAAAAACAAACAAAAAACACTACTTTGAATATATGAAGAATGCTTAGAAGAGCCTTAGATGGAATCTTCTTGTAAAAGGAAAAATAAAAGCCTTAAGCTTATTTATTTTTGAGGTGCACAATCCCAAGTCCAGGGAGAGGCTGG
This sequence comes from Rhinopithecus bieti, assembly GCF_001698545.2. NCBI lineage: Eukaryota > Metazoa > Chordata > Mammalia > Primates > Cercopithecidae > Rhinopithecus > Rhinopithecus bieti. The sequence continues at coordinate 525,216 of NW_016811744.1, forward strand.
AACCCAGAATCCCAAGGGGACAGGAGAAGTACTTCAGCTCCAGAGTGGGCCCACGTCCAGTTCATCCAACTTTACCTGCAATGGCCACAGCTGTTCGTCTCTCTGATGCTTTTATTTCTGGGGCTACTTCTCCCAAATCTGAATGCCTGAAACAATTTCAGAAGAAAATTATAATTAAAGTAACGGAATACCACTTTCACCTATCAAACTGGCCGCATATAAAATCTCTTGGAGAGCTTTTAAAAACTATAAACCCTGGGTCACACCCCAGATCCATGAAACCAGAATCTCTGGGAGCTGGTCCTGGGTATCACTGCTTTTAAAAGTGCCCTCAATGATTCTGATATGCACCCACAGTTGAGAAACACTGGTCTAGAAAACCAGCACTCTCCAAAACTTCTGGCCAGAGCACAAATACAGCCATTCAGAAAGACAGAAAAATATACATACCCTTTGCCCAGTAATTCCACTTCTATCCTAAGGAAATAATTAAGATTTAGTTACAAAGATGTTGATGCCAGCTTTATATATAATAGCGAAAACTGATGCCTTTTAAAATCAAAGTGCAATAGCGGAATTATGGTTGAATTCTGCAGCCATTACAAAATACACTATGGATTTCTCTTGTGGACAGAAAGATGCTGGATGAGATGTTAGGGAAAGATGCTATGTTAATTAGTCAGGGGAAAGTCAGGCTACAGAAAAGTATACATACTACGACTACAATTTAATAAAATTGTATATATTTATCTACAGGTATATATACAGAACTCTAGAAGAATGTTCATCTGAAGTTAACACTGTGGTCTGAAAGGGGTGATCCTGAATTATTTTAAGTAGCTATGATAAATGTAGTCTAATTAAGAATGAACTATTTTAGGCGGCGTGGTGGCTCACGCCTGCAATTCCAGCACTTTAGAAGGCCGAGGTGGGTGGATTACTTGAGGTCAGGAGTTCAAGACCAGCCTGACCAACGTGGTGAAACCCTGTCTCTACTGAAAATATAAAAATTAGCCAGGCGTGGTGGCAGGTGCCTGTAATCCTAGCTACTTGGGAGGCTAAGGCAGGAGAATCACTTGAACCCAGAAGGCAGAGTTGTAGTGAGCTGAGATTGCCCACTGCACTCCAGTCTGGGTGACAAGAACAAAACTCCGTCTCAAAAAAAACAACACAACAAAACTATTTTAGATGTATCACAGGAATGAGCAAATGAGTAAATGTATTGATTCTGCCAGGAGCCAGGGTGCTAGCTAACTGTTCAAGAAAGGACATACAAACAGAATGGAGAGTTACAGCAGAACTTGCAGAGGCGCAATGGAACTGGAGGCACTTATGTGAACTGTGATTTCTATATGCATGTCTATGTGTATATGCGTGTAAGTGTGTAGATGCAGGTGCGCACACATATCTGTGTATACGAGTGTACACATGCATCTATTTCCTAACTGTCCATGGAAAGGGCCAAGAAGCAAAGACACTGTTGTGGCAATGGGCATGCCTAGCACCCTTTAATACCTTCCATGCTAAAAGAAAATGTACTCCTTGGAGATCCTGAATGATGGCTGGGGCAAGGAAAGAACAGGAGGAGCCTGAGCATCTTATTTCAGAAAGTAAGGAAATGCTCGAAAACGTGATGGTCACAGGAGCTAGCCTGAGGAACCCTCACTGCTCAAATCTAGGACAATGTGAGCACAAACATAAACACAGTAACTGATTTAAAACCATCGAAAACCAGCAATTAGTGAGTCCACACAGATAATAAATACATGGGCAGAAAGAGAAGGCTCTCTTGCTCACATCAGAACATGAAATGTGGAGGGGGATGCTGCAGTCAGAATAGTATCATTTTAGAGCAGGGCGTAGTGACTCGTGCCTGTAATTCCAGCATTTGGGAGGCCAGAGCAAGAGGATCACTTGAGCCCAGGAGTTCAAGACTAGCCTGGGCAACATGGCAAACCCCCATCTCAACAAAAAATAATGAGCCACTGCACCCTACAGCCAGTAATTTTAAAAATTATAACACCAGCCAATCTGTCAACTTGGGCTCCAGCCCGCTTCTAAGCCTTGCTGAGTTTCCTGTCTGTGCAACAGGCGGAGTCGGACCAAGACGGCAGAGAACAGCACTTCCAATGGCCCTACTCAGGGGCAAGGGAGCTCCCTGCAATGCAGTTTTTGAAAATTACTAATATCACTATATATTTGTTTCTGATTCCAAAAATAAGATACACACAAAATACAAGAAAATATCATAAAAATGCTTTCCTATCATATGTTTGAAAATTATACCCTATGTTAATCTGTCCTCTCCTCTCCTCTGAATCTGCTTCCATTGCTCTAGCCCATTCTGTTAACAGGCAGAAGACTAGTGCATTTGCATGCCCCAATTTACCCCCTGATGACCAATGGCTCTTTAGTTTCATCTTCTTCTTCTGGGGCCCACCCTGGCCCTTAATTAGCATACTTACTGTACACACCCTACTTCCCTATTAACTTAGAATCATGACCCTTTCCCCATATCCTTCACAATGCTGAAAAGCATTCTACTTTTATTACTGGAAACAATTTTTAAAAGCTAAATATTCTCTTTGTATTCAGAATACAGTCAGAACACAGGAAATAGCCAATGTCCTCAAGCCCCCAGGGTGTGGTGTCAGACACTGCCTAGGGGCCACCTGCAGCAGCTGCTCACCTTCCCTCCTCTGGGCACTACCCCACACAGACATCTCTCCAGGGCAGGGGTGACCTGATCGCCACCCTCAGGGTCCAGGGTGTCCACATCTCCTCACTAAGTTAGCCAGTGGACGGGCTGGTTTGTTGTCTGGCAGAATCAAGTCCATGACCAACACCAGGGCAGCCATGCCATAAACGGCATGTGGCTGAACCCTGCTTCCGGCAGGTCTTTTGATGGTTCACTGCTCATTGTGGAGGCCATCTGTCTTGCTGACCGTCTAGCCACAGAAGACAGTGCGGAGTTAACTTTCCTTGTCTTCTCATTTTTCCTTTTTCATTTCCTTCTTTTTTTCTAACTGCCCAGCAGATCTTAGGAGCTTTTTTGCTAAAACCTGGAGATTCTGATTTATCAGACCTGGGTGTTCAGCACATAAGAAATTATCAACTAGGGGAAGTCACACCTTTGTTTTTCTGTTGACCTACCTCAGAATATGGCACTCCCTGGACAGTCCATCCATGCCCAGAGTAGATAGGGCAAACCATGTGGGCAGAATCCAAGTTTTGTTCTAGATCAATCACTAATTTCTAGCAACAAAACTGGTTCCTCTGCTGGATGGTGCCCATAAAACAAGATGGCATAGGAAAACAATTCTGAACAAGGTGAGCACTAGACAAATACAGGTACAATTACTCACTGTATTATAATCAACAATATATTTTTAAATGTGGAGTCCTAATTATGGAAAAGGAGTCAGGCTGGTGGGACCAAGGGAAAGCAAAGAGAAAGCACATAAGCTGTAAGTCTGCCTTTCTTTATGGTCCAGGACACACAATCCTCCAGCATAAATAAGTCACAATCTTCCTGCACCCAGCTAACTTCAGACCCTCGGCTGATAGAAAAATGCAAATTAGCTCACTGCAACCTTGGTGTTATCAGTACTGCACATAGCTCTCTCCAGAAAACAGCACAAGCACCATCCTATAAAATCCACAGCAAGCCTTTGTCTCCTCACAGTCAGCTCTTTTCTTGCTGACTTGCCCACTGCTTTCTTGCAACATAATTTCATACTTGTGATTCTTATGCCTCAGCCATCCAAGTAGTTGGGATTACAGCATGCAGCTACCACACCTGGCTACTTTTTGTATTTTTTTCCTCGAGACAGTCTTGTTCTGTCTCCCAGGCTGGAGTGCAGTGGCGGGATCTCGGCTCACTGCAACCTATGCCTCCGGGTTCAAGCAATTCTCCTGCCTCAGCCTCCTGAGTAGCTGGGATTACAGGCATGTGCCACCACGCCTGGCTAATTTTTGTATTTTTAGTAGAGACAGGGTTTCATCATGTTGGTCAGGCTGGTCTCGAACTCCTGACATCATGATCTGCCTGCCTCGGCCTCCCAAAGTGCTGGGATTACAGGTGTGAGCCACTGCGACCGCCTCCAATTTTTTTTTTTTTTAACTCACCAGTTTGTGGTTCCTTTGACAGGAACCACAGGAAACTAATACAGTGTATGTGTGGCTTGACAGCTACACCAGCTTCCACCTCTGTCTTCACGTGGCTTTCTTCCCTCTGGGTCTCTTTTCCATTTCTTGTAAGAATATTAGTCTTATTATATGTGAACCCAACCTAATCCACTGTGAACTCATTTTAACTAATCACATAAAATTTTTTAGAAATCACATCCTATCTCCAAAAAAGATCACAACCACCGCACTGGGGTTAGGATTTCAACATTCCTTCTAGGGGACACAATTCCACACACAAGAAGATCTAAGCCAAAAATGGGGTGGGGTATCCCACCTCTAGAGAGTGACCACATGTTTAGGAAAAATTAAGACTTCCTGGAGAAGAAAAGGAGAAATAAAGTATTTCCCAGACAAGTAAAAACTAAAGGAATGCATCACCACTAGACTCAGCCTACAAGAAGTGTTTAAGGGAATGTTATATCTGAAAGCAAACAAATGGTATCTGCCACCATGAAAAAACAGGAAAGTAAAACCGGGCATTCCAGCCTGGGCAAGTGAACGAGGCCCCTATCTCTACAAAAAAATAAAATAAAGCTCAGTATGATGGTTTATACCTATAATCCCAGCACTTTGGGAGGCCAATGTGGGAGGATCCCTTCATTCCAGGAGTTTGAGAGTGGCCTGGACAACACAGCAAGATGTCATCTCTCCAAAAATAGTAATAATAAAAAAGTCAGGTGTGGTGGCAGGCAGGTACCTGTAGTCCTAGCTACTCAGGAGGCTGAGGTGAGAGGATCACCTGAGCCCTGGAAGGTCAAGACTGCAGTGAACCATGACTGTACTGTTGCACTTGAGCCTAGGAGATAGAGCATGATTCTGTCTCGAAAAAAAATATGTATTTTTTTAAAGTAAAATAAAATAAAAAAATTAGCTAGGCATGGTGCATACAACTGTAGTCCCAGCTACTCAGGAGGCTGAGGTGGGAGGATTGCTTGAGCCTGGGACATCCAGGGTACTGTAGGCAGTGACTGTACCATTGTGCTCCAACTAAATGGATTAAAATGAGACCCAACTCTATGTTGTCTACAAGAAACTCACTTCACCTATAAAGACACATACAGACTGAAAGTTAAAGGACAAAAAGGCTGGGTGCAGTGGCTCACGCCTATAATTCCAGCACTTTGGGAGGCCAAGGTAGGAGGATCACTTGAGGTCAGGAGTTCAAGACCAGCCTGGCCAACATGGTGAAACCCCATCTCTACTAAAAATATAAAAATTAGCCAGGCGTGGTGGCACACGCCTGTAATTCCAGTTACTTGGGAGGCTGAGGCAGGAGAATCGCTTGAACCCAGGAGGGGGAGGTTGCACTAAGCTGAGATCATACCACTGCTCTCCAGCCTGGGAGACACAGTGAGACTCCATCTCACACAAAAAGAAAAGAAAGTAAAGGGACGAAAAAAAAAATATTCTATGTAAATGGAAACCAAAATATGCAGGAGTAGCGATACTTATATCAGACAAAATAGACTTTACATGAAAAAACAAAGACAAAGAAGGTCATTATATAATGATAAAGGGATCAATTCAGCAAGAGGATATAACAATTGTAAATACATATGCATCTAATACTGTAGCACCCAGATACATAAAACAAATATTAGAGCTAAAGAGAGAAATGCCAATACAATAATAGCTGGAGAATTCAATGCCCATTTTCAGCATTGCAAATCATCTAGACAGAAAATCAACAAAGCAACATCAGATTTAACTGTACTATAGACCAAATAGACCCAGACATTTACAGAACATTTCATCCAGAAGCTTCAAAATATACATTCTTCTCACCAGCACACAGAACACTCTCCAGGATAGACCCATGTAGTGGCCACAAAACAAATCAACTAAATTTTTAAATTTTAATTTTTTGAGACACTGTCATTCTGTTGCCCAGGCTGATGTGCAGTAGTACCATCTGAGCTCACTGCAACCTCCACCACCAGGGCTCAAGCAACCCTCCCACCTCAGCCTCCCGAGTAGCTGGAACTAACTACAGGTACATGCCACCATGCCCAGCTAATTTTTTTTTCTTTTTTTAAGAGATGGGGTTTTGCCATGTTGCCCAGGCTGGTCTCAAACTCCTGGACTCAAACAATCTACCTGTCTCGGTCTCCCAAAATGCTGTGATTACAGGCATGAGCCACCGTGCCAGGCCAATACATTTTTTAAAAATCAAAATCATATCGGCCAGGCACGGTGGCTCAAGCCTGTAATCCCAGCACTTTGGGAGGCCGAGACGGGCGGATCACGAGGTCAGGAGATCGAGACCATCCTGGCTAACACGGTGAAACCCCGTCTCTACTAAAAAATACAAAAAACTAGCCAGGCAAGTACCTGTAGTCCCAGGTACTCGGGAGGCTGAGGCAGGAAAATGGCGTGAACCTGGGAGGCGGAGCTTGCAGTGAGCTGAGATCCGGCCACTGCACTCCAGCCTGGGCAACAGAGCGAGACTCCATCTCAAAAAAAAAAAAATCAAAATCATATCAAGTGTCTTCTCAGATCACAAGGGAATAAAACTAGAAATCAATAATGAGAACTCTGGGACTGGGATTGGTGGCTCATGCCTGTAATTACGGCACTTTGGAAGGCTGAGGCAGGAGGATTGCTTGAGCTACGAGTTTGAGAACAAGCCTAGGGAACAGAAAAAGATTTCATTTCTACAAAAAATTGGAAAATTCAGCCAACCATAGTGGCTCACACCTGTGGTCCCAGCTACTTGAGAGGCTGAGGTGGGGAAATTGCTTGAGGCCGGGAGGTTGAGGCTGAATAAGCTGTGATCACACCACTGCACTCCAGCCTGAGTGACAGAGCAAGACTCTGTCTCAAATTTAAACAAAAAGACACAGACAAAGGGACTATGTCAAACTAAAAGGCTTCTGCACAGCAAAGGAAACAGCCATCAGAGTGAAGAGACAACCTATAGAATGGGGGAAAATATTTGTACATTATTCATCTACTAATGACTGATATCTAGAGTACACAAGGAACTCAATTCAATAGCAAAAAAATAATAATTTGACTAAAAAGTAGGCAAAGGATCAAACAGGCATCCCTCAAAAGACATATATATGGCCAAGAAAAAAAAAAAAAAAAAAAAAATGCTCGGCCGGGCACAGTGGCTCAAGCCTGTAATCCCAGCACTTTGGGAGGCCGAGACGGGTGGATCACGAGGTCAGGAGATCGAGACCATCCTGGCTAACACGGTGAACCCTGTCTCTACTAAAAAAATACAAAAATCTAGCCGGGCAAGGTGGCGGGTGCCTGTAGTCCCAGCTACTCGGGAGGCTGAGGCAGGAGAATGGCATAAACCCGGGAGGCGGAGCTTGCAGTGAGCTGAGATCCGGCCACTGCACTCCAGCCTGGGTGACAGAGCGAGACTCCGTCTAAAAAAAAAAAAAAAAAAAAAAAAAAAAAAAAAAAAAAAAGCTCAACATCCCTAATCAACAAGGAAATGAAAATCAAAATCATAAAAAAAGATATGGGATGGGCGGGGCGCGGTGGCTCAAAGCCTGTAATCCCAGCCTTTGGGAGGCGCGAGACGGGCGTGGATCATGAGGTCAGGAGATCGAGACCATCCTGGATATACGGTGAAACCCCGTCTCTTACTAAAAATACAAAAAAAACTAGCGGGCGACGAGGCGGGCGCCTGTAGTCCCAGTTACTCGGGAGGCTGCGACAGGAGAATGGCGTGAACCCGGGAGCGGAGCTTGCAGTGAGCTGAGAGCGGCCACTGGCACTCCAGCCTGGCGCGGCAGAGCAAGACTCCGTCTCCAAAAAAAAAAAAAAAAAAAGATATGATATTCCAGTTAGAGTGGCTATTATTAAAAAAAGCCTGTAATCTCAGTACTTCTGGAGGCCAAGGTGAGTGGATTGTGAGTCCAGGAGTTCAAGACCAGCTTTGCTGGCATGGCAAAACCCTGTCTCTACTAAAAATATAAAAATTAGCTGGGCGTGGTGGCGCACACCCTGTAGTCCCAGCCACTCAGGTGGCTGAGGCATGAGAATCACTTGAACCCAGGAGGCAGAGGTTGCAGTGAGGTGAGATCATGGCACTATACTCCAGCCTGGATGACAGGGCGAGACTCTGTCTCAAAAAACAAACAAACAAATAAACAAAACCAATGCTGATAAGAATGTGGAGTAAAGAAAATTCTTATACACTGTGGGAATGTAAGTTAGTACAACCTTTATGGAAAACCTCTATGGAGGTTTCTCAAAAACTAAAAAAAAAAAACTAGCATGTGATTCAGCAATCCCACTACTATTTGTCCAAAGGAAAGGAAATCTGTATGTCAAAGGAATATCTGCACCCATGTTTAATATAGCACTATTCACAATAGCCAAGATAGGGAACCAATGTACCTGTCTATCAAAATACAAACTGATCAAGAGCATGTGGTATAGATGTACAGGAACACTATTCAGCCATAAAAAAGAATGGAATTACATCCTGTGTGGCAACACAGATGAGCCTGGAGAATCTTAAGTCAGGAACAAACAGACAAATATTGCATGTTCTCATTTATATGCAGGAGCTAAGAAAAAAATTGAGTGAAGGAAAGTATAGAGTAGAATTGCGGTTATTAGAGACTGGAATGCATGGGAGAGGGGAGGATAGGGAGAGGTTGGTTAAGATACAAAATTACACTGGGTGTGGTGGCTCACGCCTGTAATCCCAGCACTTTGGGAGGCTGAGGCAGGTGGATCATGAGGTGAGGAGTTTGAGACCAGCCTGACCAACATGGTGAAACCCCGTCTCTGCTAAAAATACAAAAATTAGCTGGGCGTGGTGGCACACACCTGTAACCCCAGCTACTTAGGAGGCTGAGGCAGAAGAACTGCTTGAACTCGGGAGGCGGAGATTGCAGGGAGCAAGACTGCGCCACGGCACTCCAGCCTAGGTGACAGAGCGAGACTCTGTCTCAAAAAAAAAAAAAAGATACAAAATACAGCTAGATAGGATAGGAGGAATGAGTTCTGGTGCTTTGCAATTCTGTAGGGTGAATATGGTTAACTACAATTTATTACATACTATAGTGTCAAAAAGCTAGAAGACAGAAAGGTTAGTACTGTGTAAGGTTCCCCATACAATGGAAAATAGGGCTTTAAAACACAGCCTTAATCCTCCAAGAGCTTACATTACCATTAGGTTGGAGACAGAGGGGTATCACTCACCGCACAAACACTAAACAAAAAACACTATAAACACACATATGCTAATCTATAAAATGAAGCTGATCACCCCTGACACATATATCTCAGATGTGTTACAAGGATCCAAAGAGACGTACATACATCTTAAGCAAAGTTCTCTTGGATTTATCTACATATTTATTGTGGACTTATATTATTTATTGTAGATTTATCCACATATTTATTGTTCTCTTAGATTTATCCACATATTTATTGCTAGGAACCTTTCTAGGAATTTAGGATACATTAATGAGAACACAAAGGTTCTGCTCTTGGTTTACAATTCAACAAGGCAAGGGAGTATTGGTAATCAACACTATCCCCTATATATAAGAAATGTAGGACTTGTAGCCCCAGCTACTGGGAGGCTGAGGTGGGAGGATCACTTGAGCACAGGTGGTTGAGGCTGCAGTGAGCCGTGATCCTGTCACTGAACTCCAACCTGGGCAACAGAATGAGACTCTGTCTCAAAATAAATAAATAAATAAATAAATAAAACATTTTTTAAAGGCTGTGCTAGAAGATGTTAAGTGCTACGGAGAAAACAAGGCACAGGCCACGGTGAGGTGTGCTGAGAATGGTGGTGGGGAGGGCAGAGCAGGTCAGCTGGAAAAAGGGCCGTGTTAGTACTGGTTTGGAAGGAGGTGAAGGCAGGAGCTATATGACTACCAGGGGAAGACAGCTGCAGGCATAGCAAGGGCAAAAGCCCTAACGTACCCAGGCACTGACAGGGAGGCCCGAGTGGCTTGAGCAAGAGAGTGATCAGTGAGTAGGGGAAGGCAGCAGGAGAAGCTAGAGAAGACTGAACTCTACAGACCACAAAAGAGTAAGGCTTTGGGGAGGAAGAGGAGGAGAAAAAAAAATAAAAATAAAAAAGATTTTTTAAAAAAAGTTTCTGGCTTTTCTTATTCTAGAGGATGGGGTAGCCATGAAAGGGCCCTGGGTGCAGGGTGATAGGCCTGTCTATGTTACCGGCTGCCAGGCTGAGAACAGACAAGACATAACAAAAGCTCAATTATCTATCCTTATATTCAGGAAAACAACAACAACAAAGGCTCAGACCTGGGCAATAGCACCAGCGGCAATGGCATGTGGCTGGACTCTCAAAAGCATCTGTGAAGGATTGCAACAGACTGGACAAGATGTCCACAGACACAAGCCAAAGTAAGTTCAAGTTTTCCAGGTTCAATCAGTTGCTCCTGTCTTAGATAGGGAGGTCTGTGGGTAGAGCAAGACTTGAGGGGACTGTAAGCAAATTGGCACTGACAGACTGGCCCAAGACCCCTACCTACCCTTGGATATGCTAAGCAGGCACATGAGCTGAAAGGGGTTTGGAGAGCTAAGAAAGGCAATCCTTCACCGTGTACAGGAGAGACTACTGTCAGCAACTTCCCTAAAGATACATGCTCTACAACCTCCACCTGACACCACAGTGTACTCACAACACAGAATCAACTTGCATTTTCTCCATCACCTGGAAAACCCAAGAGATCAACCCGAAAACTATCATAAACAATGAGAGAATTCAGTAAGCCGGGGACATATAAAGTTAAAATAAATAACTGCCTTCCTATTATACAAATAGGTTAGAAATATGGAAGGAGAGAGCTCCGATTTATAGTAGCAACAAGAAAAATAATATATATTATAAATGTGCAACACCTATATGAGAAGAATTTTAAAATACTGACTCTGAATAAGACTTGAAGAACTGAAAAGGGCTGGGCACAGTGGCTTATGCCAATAATTCCAGGACTTTGGGAGGCCAAGGTGAGAGTATCACTTGAAGTCAGGAGTTCCAAGCCAGAAGTTCAAGACCAGCCTGAGCAACACAGTGAAACCCCGACTCCACAGAAAATTTAAAAATTAACTGGGTCTGGCAGCATGTGCCTTAAGTCCCAGTTATTCAGGAGGCTGAGTTGGATCGCTTGAGCCCAGGAGTTTGAGGCTGCAGTACACTGCAGCCTGGGTAACAGAGCAAGAAGATCCTGTCTCAAAAAAAAAAAAAAAAAATTAAAATTTTTTTAATTAAAAAAATATCTATTCCTGGATTTTCAGAGAGGAAAAAGTGAAAAAAAAAAAAAAAAAAAAACAAAAAACAGGCTGGGTGTGGTGGCTCATGCCTGTAATCCCAGCCCTTGGGAGGCCGAGGCAGGCAGATTACCTGAAGTTAGGAGTTCAACACCAGCCTGGCCAATGTGGTAAAACCCCATTTCTACTAAAAGTATGAAAATTAGCCAGGCCTGGTGGCGCACGCCTGTAATCCCAGCTACTCGGGAGGCTGAGGCAGGAGGATCGCTTGAACCCAGGAGGTGGAGGTTGCAGTGAGCCAAGACTACACCACTGCACTCCAGCCTAGCAACAGAGTGAGACTCCATCTCAAAAAATATATATTTATATATATATATAT
>NW_016811744.1:542289-548189 GCF_001698545.2 Rhinopithecus bieti
AAAAAAAAAAAAAAAAAAAAGAGAAGAAGAAAGTCACAATTCAGCGAATTTAAAACAAAACGACCACATCTGACCTACAGTGAGAAGGATGCTCCTAGCATACAGGTAGGTCTCTATTTTAAAGACAGGGAGACAGGGTCTCATTGTGTCACCCAGGCTTGAGTGCAGTGGTGTGATTATGGCTCACTGCTGCCTCAAATTCCTGGGCTCAAGCCATCTTCTGCCTCAGCCTCCCAAAGTGCTGGGATTACAGGCGTAAGCCACTGCACCCGGCATTGAATCCTTTAAAGGAAGAGCTCCTTCTAAGTTATTCCATTTTCAGGCATTTTTTGTTAAGCCATAATTGAAGGTATTGTCTACTCTGTCAACACAGCTTCTAACTCATGTGGGCCATGTGAGCCCATCCTTCCATCCTTACTTCAGCTTTATCAAAGGGTTCTGGAAGATACCGCATGCGCTCTGTGATCACAACAAAAACTACAGAATCCAACACTTGTGTCTGTGCCTCAGCAACCAAATTTAAACCAACTATAATCATCCTGAATTGGGTCATTTTGCATTTTATCTTAAACTGCTTAGCCAGGCCTAGGAGCCCCCCTCTCTATAATAGAAATAACAGTACTTATTGAATAGGTTGCTGTGAAGATTAAATAACTTAATATATGTAACAGAATTTAGAATAGGCCCTGACAACACACTTGTTGGAGGTGGGCAGGATCTAAATTTAAAAGAACATTCCCTAGGACTGGAAAGTCCCTGCCACTCGTGGTTCTGGGTGAGAGGCCCCGCCCTGAGCTGGGGTGGGTTCTTCAGTCCGTCCCTATGATGGAGAGGTCAATGGCATGGCTGTTGCATCCCATGAAGTCCTAGTGTACTCTGCCACCCATGGGCAGGTGAGTGAAGTTTCGAGAGCTGTCCTAAAGAACCAGGGACACTTCTGGCCTTTTCTAACCCTGCTAGTTCTCCCATACGTCCAGTGTAGGGAACATTCTGAGTGGCTGCTGGCTTTTTGGGCAATCCCACAGCCGTGAGCAGAGAGCCAATACAAAGTCTCAGTCCTGCTGGCAAAGCTAGGTCCCTTCTGTAGAAGTCACAGGAGCTACTGAGCAAGATAAGGGTCCTGCTGGACTTCTCCGAAGAGCAAAGATACATCTTGTTTGAGTTCTTTAATGTTTCCTCCTCAAAGTGTGGTTTACGGGGCCCCCTATCCCCTTCCCCCAGTGTGGCCAGAGGACCCATCTTTCACCCAGTGTAGAAGGCCTGTGAATTCTGGGGCTGTGGCCTGGTCCATTCAGACCAGGCCAGGCCTCCAATGGGAAAGCTGAGCCCTTCCCTTCCCATAAAATGACAGTGGTGGGAGAGAACCTTCCTGGACAGCAAAGACAAAAGGTTAAAAGTAAAGTCAGGTACTTTTGACAGCCAACAGATGTTAATGGGGGTGCTTTCAGCTACCAAGGTAGATGAGTCCTTGAGAATTCCCAGGGGCTGAGATGTTCCTGAGAGGAGCAGCCAGGAAGGTGGATGAGGTCTCCAGCTGAATGTGTAAAGGAACAGTGGGCTGGGGAAAGGACCTGAGGAGGTCACAGGGGAGGAGAGAGGAGTGGGGGAGAGGGAAGAAGAGTGGAGGGGAGGAACGGAGAAGGAAGAGAGAAGGGAGGAGGGGAAGAAGGAGGAAGGGAAGGGAAGAGGGAGGAGAGGATGGTGGAGAGGGAGGGGGAAGGGGGAAGAAGAAGGGCAGGAAAAGGCCAAGGTGCGTGTGCCCTCCCTCCTCAGGCAAGGACTCAGTTCACAGAGGAACAACTGGCCTTGGGTTTGTCATCCAGTAATGGCTTCTCCTCTACCCCAATCAGTCACACATTCCTGGGTTTCAATCAGTCACCTCATCCACTACCATGAGTCCCACCTCTATACAGCCAAGCATTCTCCATAGCGCCACTCAGAACCCACAGGTCCTTCCACCCATTCTCTGCCCCATTCTCTGCCTGAGCTCCTGCCTTCTAGGGCAGGTCTTACTCCATTTCTCCTGGCCAGACAGGGACCATATTTCCTAAAACAAAAAGCTGAGAAGTGAGAGTTTACTTATGGAGATCAACTGTTACTCACTTGCTGTTACCCACTGGATCAAAGAAAAGAACTGAATCTTTCTAAGGGAATACAAGGGTCAGGCACAAAGTTTCTGTCTTTAAAGACCGTGTAAGTGAAGATGCTATGAACATCCTATTTCTTGACTCAATTATTCCATCAGACAGGCAAAACTTTTCATGTATGATATCATCATGTGTTGGGAGGTACAGAGAATCCTCAAAATCTGGTGGTGGCAGGGAAGGTGGTACACTCATTTAAGAGGATCATTTGGCAGCATCAAGTTACAATAGGCAGGAAGAACAAAAAACAAAAGCAGGCCCTCTGCTCATGCAGTCCAAGTCTTTGCATGTACTCTATATGTCCAGAGTGAGACACAGATTATCTTAGAGAAAACCAGGAACATCCTTAACTGAATAATGTAACCATGCCATGGAATATTATATGTCTGTCAAAATGTAGGTAGACTGGGCACTGTGTAATGTGCTTGTAATTCCAGCAATTTGGGAGGCCGAGCAAGACAGGAGGATGGCTTGAGCCCAGGAGTTCAAGATCAACATAGGCAACATAATGAGATCCCCATCGCTATTTAAAGAGAGAGAGAGAGAGAGAGAGAGAGAGAGAGAGAGAGAGAGAGAGAAAATGTAAGTAAATCAAAAACAAAAAACAAATGTATGTGGATCTGTCCCTTGCTCTGCATGGAAAGAATTTCAAGGCATATTGTTGGGCAAATAAAGCAAGCTGCAGAACAGTATGATAGAATTTACGTAAAAACAGAGCAAGGAACAAACTTAGTATGCAAATGCAAAGGAAAACATCTGTCAGAGTACCCCCCCAAACTCAGATGGGAGGGAGGAGGGACGCTAGTTGTTTCTGTAAAGCTGTCTCTCTGATAAGAATAAGTGACTATTTAAAATCTTTTTAAGATTTTAAGATTGGTGGTCTATGTAAAGCCGATTACACTTGATCTTTATTTTTTGTTTTTCAAATTATCCATCGATAACAATCTGAAAAATAGAGACTTTGCATAGGCAACCCAGATTAAAGAAACTTGAGGAGCTGTATCTACTGTAGTTGGAAATGAAAATCTGGAAATTCAGGATGAATAGTTGTAACACTGTTAAGGATAAAAGCCCCTTTGAAAATCTGTTGAAAGCTACAGACCTTGCTCCCGGGAAAACTACACACCACTCCCAATGCTGCATACAATTTCAGAGAACAAACGGACCCCCAGAAGCCCATCCATGAATCACGGAGCCTAGGTTAAGAACCTCTGATTCAGACAACAGTTAAAGCCACTAAAACAGATGTGACTATGCAGAGAACATGTGTTAGGACTAGCAGAGATGGATTATAGAGCCCAAGGAAACCCCAACAGTGAAAGAGCAGGCAGAGTAGCTGACAGACAAGAAGATCTGGGCAGCTGTGAGACAGCCAAGCAAGGGGCAAAGACAAGAGATGAGCTGTTGAGTGAGGCCCGTTCAAGAGAGGGGAGATGGTAGCATGAGCTGCTCCATGTCTTCTGCCCTCTCTGCCGTCTCTATACTGCTGTCACGTAGATTCTCTGAGAGCTCCACCAATGCAAATAGTGCCATTTACCTTCAGCGAGTGGTGGGCAGTGAGTATACAAATGGGACCAGGTCCCATTGTCTGGTCCCAGTCTCGTCCTCTGGACTTGTCTCCACTTAGCTCCAAACACACTGAGCCATGGGGCATTTCTCAAATACATCTTTTCCTTTGATGCCTTCATTATTGCCATTTCCTTTATTTAGCACAATGCCTGGCATATTCATAAGGTCCTCAAAAACGGTCAGAGTTTCTTCTTTCCTTCCCAACTCATGGAGACTGTCACTTAATAAAAACATCAATTTGGAGACTCCTCTGTGACTACCCCAGTCTGGATCACCACTCCCTTCCCATCCCTGCCCTTTATCTGTGGACTCGCTCCCTAAGACACCTAGTGCAGCAGCTTTAATGTTTGCTAGCTGGCTGACTGAGACAGCCCTGAGGGTGTCAGGAAGCACTGTCTTCCTAGCTAGACTCTGATCTACCAGGGAAGCCTGTAGAAGTGGACACTTAGGAGCTATATCTGCCAATGTACATAGTATGTGCATAGTTTCCCCACAAAATGAAATAAATCACCAGTCATGAGTTACTTAACAAGGATACATTCTGAGAAATGTATCTTTGGCAATTGGGTCCTTGTGTGAGCATCATAGGACAAACTTACACAAACCTACATCATAAGGTGTACTACGCACCTAGGCTATATGGTACAGCTTGTTGTTCTTAGGCTACAAACCTGTACGGCATGTTACAGTACGAATACTGTAGGCAACTAACACAATAAGTATTTGTGCACGGGACCACTGTCATATAATGTAGTCCTCCGTTGTCATTATGTGGTGCATGACTTGTATGCTAAAGGTTTTGAGACCTCAGCTTTTGCAATGGATACCCCTCCGAATATTATAGATTACAGACTGCAGACTCATGGGGGTCACACAAATAATCAGAACCGCAAATATCAAATGTCACCAACTACAGGGACACAGTTTAAGCCCTACTGACTCACAGAAACACCAGTGCAGCATTATGTCCACCTCTGACCCATGTCTACAAAGCAGTGTACTTGGACACCAAATGCACCACTTTTTGGAAAAAAAAAAAAAGCTTCGTTCAGGACAGCCCCACACAGGTTCAGCCACCCTCAACATTGAGTCCAGGAGGCTCTGCCCCACCCTTTCCTGACAAGTGGGAAAGGAATGCTGCAAGACCTTGAACCCCTAGGTAAATCAGCCTGGCCTTCCCAGGGATGGTTCCCTGCTTACTCTATTTATGAGCTCAAAGTGCTGGGTAGTCAGCTGGCAACGAAAAGGCCTGGTCCCGGAAATGACCACTGCCCCAAAGCCTGGAAACACAGCAGGCGGGGTTCAAATTCAGCTTGCTTCATTCACACTGTACTGAGCCAAATCACCCCAGGGCATGGCTCAGGCCTCATCTGGAGGAGGCATGATATCCATGATCCCGGTCCCATAGCACCGTCCCCTCCCTACCCCCACCACCGAACACACACCTGTAAAGCTCTTTGGGAACTGTTCTGAAGGGCTATCACAGCCACCAGATCCAAGACCTCTGAATGATGAATAACAGTCAAAGAATTCTAACAACTAAAGCGATGACCTTGAGCCTAATTTCTTTCTCTGTAAAATGAAAGTGTTGGACTGTCATTCCCAGATTTCAGCACTAGTAAAATTATCAAAACAAAAAAATAATGAATTACTGAGGTTTTAGTTCGCCAAGTGAGAATTTTTTCCTCAAAAATCACAAACTATATGTGTCACCATCATTTCCTAAAAGGAATAACATTTAAATCAAAAAAGTTGAAAAGAGGTAATGTCAGAATAAGCGCAGCCACCCCAAGGCAGGCCGGTAGGCAACGGCCCCGACCAAGGAAATCCCGGAGCGGCTCTCCGGCTGTCAGCAAAGGGTCTGCATCTGCCCGGAGCCTGACATTCTGGGTACGTCTCAACGACGCGGCAAACAAGCGTCCACTCCCAACGCGAGCAAGTTTAAAACCCAGGAACACAGACACCAGGCACCGGAGTGAAGCATTTCCAGGCCTCCGCGGGTTGCCCCGGGCCGCGGCGAGGACCCGCACCCCGGTTCCCCAGTAGCTCGCCAGGCTCTCGCTCCCGCCGCGCCCCGGGCACCTCCGAGCCTCGCGCCCTCCCCGGATCCCCTAGGCCCGCGTACCCGGACCGCCGCACCCCGGGGGGCCGCTGTCCTACGCCGGTGCCCCGCCCGCCCCCCACGTC
>NW_016811744.1:548477-564727 GCF_001698545.2 Rhinopithecus bieti
CGCGCTCCAGGGATGGAGGTGGGGTGAGGTGGGCCCGGGGTCCTCTTGGAGCAGCGGGGCGGCCGGGGCGGGGCGGCCAGGGCCGTCCGCAGCCCGGAGGCCGCCCAACGCCCACCTGCCCAGGTGCCCGGAGGCCGGAACTCGCCGGGCGGTGCCTGCGGTGCCAAAGCTGCAGGATAACCTGCCCCCGAGCCAAGAACCAGCCCCAGGGCCTTAATGAAGTTCACACCTCTCTGTAATTGGAGTTTAATTTCTGTAAGAAAAGCCTTTTCTTTAGCCCTGGAGCGTAAGGCGTTATTATTAAGCAAAACAATAACTTTCCTACTTCTTACTTGCAGTGGTGTGTTGGACAAGCTGCTGGCCTCTCTGAGATGGTACCCATTGTCAAATGTGTGTAAAGTGGCATTGTGAGGCTCTAGGCAATGCGAAGCACTTTTATTATTATTTATAGTGTGTATATTAAGTAAAAATTATCAATCTGCAGTTCCTCCAGTGAGGTTTCACAGCTACTCTTACGAGTCCTTAGGCAGGTAGATTTTTCAGCTTCAGTTCTTGTCTCTGCAAAATGAGTTTCCAAAATGATCTAAGTGAAAATGCTTAATAAAAAGCTCTGGACAATGTAAACCATTGTTGATAGCATTTTTAATGTTATATTAAATATCATTGGCCGAACGCAGTGGCTCACTCCTGTAATCCCACCACTTTAGGAGGCCGAGGCAAGAGGATCGATTGAGCCCAGGAGTTCGAGATCAGCCTGGGCAACATGTTGAGACGACCCCCTGCGCCCCCCTGCCCCTGTTTCATTTTTAAAATTAAAATTAAAAATAAAATATCATTAACAACCACTATTTTAAAATGTTTACTACTATTAAGAATACAAGACAGCAAAGCAGTGATGAAAACCTTAGCTCTGAAGCCAGAATACCTGTGTTGGAATCTGGGCTCCACCAGTTACCAGCCCCAGGAGCCCCTGCAAGATAGAACCTTTCCAGGGCCACAGTTCCTTATTTGAAAATTAGGCTAAAAATAAGTCCCTTCCTCTCTGTGAAGATTAAATGGGTTAACATTTGTAACTATTTTTAAATGTTAGTAAACATTGCGTGATGCATGGTCTCTTTTCCTCCTGGGAATCTAGTCAATGTTTCAGAGCCTCCTTGTCCTCTTCAGAAAAGAAATTCGTAACTGCTGCCTTGAGTTCAGAAGATAATTAATGCTCTGTAAATGGGAGCTGATAAGTAAAGCCATGGGAACTCGTGACACCCCAAATAAGGACAAATCCAGGAGGACCGGGGTTAGGAAGAGTTTGAGGAGTGGGAAATCCTAAATCCTAAATGCCTGATTCAAGGGAGTAATGAAATGAAGGAGATCAGACTAAAAGAGCTTGTTTGTTTGTATGTTTGTTTGGAGACAGGGTCTTGCCCTGTCGCCCAGGCCAGAGTGCAATGGCAAGATCTTGGCTTACTGCAACCTCCACTTCCCGGGTTCAATAAATTATCCTGCCTTAGCCTCCCAGTAGCTGGGACTACAGGCGTCCACTACCACACCTGACTAATTCTATTTTTAGTAGAGACGGGTTTCCCCATGTTGGCCAGGCTGGTCTGAAACTCCCAACCTCAGGTGATCTGCCTGCCTCAGCCTCCCAAAGTGCTGGGGTTATAGGCATGAGCCATCATGCCTGGCCTAAAATAAGCATTCTTTTAAAAATAAGCAGTACATGTTTACTGACATAAAATCCGGTTCAGAAATTGATAACCCCAAAATATGGCACTTTAACATGCTGAACTGAAGAAGCCTCAAGGTCTCTCTGACCTCCCTCCCCACTGGTTTCTCCCAAAACACAAGATGTCTTTATCTGCCTAAAGTCCAGACACTCCAAGGAGAACAACTGTTTTTCTTGCCCTCCCTATAAGACCAAGAATGTAACCACACCTGAAAAGACCCTTTCACAGGATAGCGTACAAGTTAATCTCTGTGCCCTGATCCATCCTTCTCCCTAGTAATCCTTTATTGCCCCTCAAAAGAATTCCTCTTTCTCCCCTCCTGTAAGTTGTTTTGCCAAGATGGTCTACAAGATTCTGAACCCTGTTGAGTGGTGGGAAATCATTCTGTAATTCTCCCTGTGTACACATTCATAAAATTTGCATGCCTTTCCTTCAAATAATCTGCCTTTTGTGAGTTGATTTTTCAGTAAACCTTCAGAGGGCAAGGGGAAACTTTCCCATGGCCTGTATACTTAACATGAATTTTAGCGTCCCACTATATGGTTAGACCATCATGTTTAACCAACCCCTACTGCTGGACATAAATATTGCTACCAGTATTTCATTATTATAAGGAATGTGAGTAATAAATATCCTTATAGCCAAAACATCCCATAAACACCAATGATTATTTCCTTATGCCAAATTTTGAAGAGTTGAATTTCTAGATCAATAGGATATCAGTATTTTAAGGCTCTTCTGATACACATACACACTAATATACATATACTTAAATACATTATATACATACACATATATGTATACATATACCTGCACACATATATGCAGATACACAAATATACACATACACAACATATACACACATATATACAGATTGCCTTCCCAGCAAAATCACCAACACTGATAGTCCTAGTTTTCCAAAACGCTGTATAACTTTTATAATTTTTCAAAATCATTGCCAGTTTCATAGGTTAAAAACCAGTATTTTAGGCCAGGAACGGTGGCTCATGCCTGTAATCCCAGCACTTTGGGAAGCCAAGCAGGTGGATCACTAGAGGTCAGAAGTTTGAGACAGCCTGGCCAACATGGTAAAACCCCATCTCTACTAAAAATACAAAAATTAGCTGGGTGTGGTGGCGTGCGCCTGTAGTCCCAGTTACTCAAGAGGCTGAGGCAGCAGAATCGCTTGAACCCGGGAGGCAGAGGTCGTGGTAAGCCAAGATCACACCATTGCACTGCAGCCTGGGCAACAAGAGCCAAACTCCATCTCAAAAAAATAAAAGACACCCTGTTACAAGAGACATATAAGGAAATTGTAGGCTGGGCATTGTGGCTCACACCTATAATCCCAGCACTTTGGGAGGCCAAGGAGGAAAGATCACTTGAGGCCAGGAGTTCAAGACCAGCCTGGGCAACATAGTGAGAACTAGTCTATTTGTTTGTTTGTTTGTTTATTTATTTATGAGACACAGTCTCACTCTGTTGCCCAGGCTGGAGTGCAGTGATGCAATCATGGCCCACTGCAGCCTCAACTTCCCAGCTCAAAGTGATTCTCCCATCTCAAACTCCCAAGTAGCTGGGACTACAGGCATGTGCCACCATGTCTGGCTTTTTTTTTTTTTTTTTTTTTTTTTTTTTTGGTAGAGACAGGGTTTCCCCATGTTGTCCAGGCTGGTCTCAAACTTCTGGACTGAAGCAATAACCTGCCTCAGCCTCCCACAGTGCTGGTATTACAGATGTGAGCCACCATGCCTGGTCCCATCTTTTTATTAAAAATTTACACTAAAATATTTTTTCGAAAAGTCCTGACATGGTGGCTCACACCTTTAATCCCAGCACTTTTAGAGGCTGAGATGGGAGGATTACTTGAGCCCAGGAGTTTGAGATCAGCCTGGGCAACATAGTAAGACCCTGTCTTTACAAAAAATAAACACAATTAGCGAGGTGTGGTAGTACATACCTGTAGTCCCACCTACTCAGGAGGCTGAGGTGGGAGGATCTCTTGAGCCTGGGAGGCTGAAGCCACAGTGAGCCAATATTTCACCACTGCACTCCAGCCTGGGTGACACAGCAAGACTCTTTCTCATAAAAATAAATAAATAAAAAGGACATTACATATTGATGAGTCAATTCACTAAGAAGACATAACAATGATAAACATGTATGCACCAAACAAAAGATCCTCAAAATATATGAAGCTAACATTGACAGAATTAAAGAGAAAAAATTACAGATTTCTATAATAATAGTTGGAAACTTCAATACCCCACTTTCAACAACAGTACAATCAGACAGAAGAACCATAAGGAAACAGATAGCCTGAACAGCACTATAATTAAACTGGACAAGCCAGGTGCAGTAGCTCACACCTGTAATCCCAGCACTTTGGGAAGCCAAGGCAGGTAGATCACTTGAGGTCAGGAGTTCAAGACCAGTATGGCCAACATGGTAAAACCTCATCTCTACTAAAAATACAAAAATTAGCTGGGTGTGGTGGCACATGCCTGTAATCCCAGCTACTTGGGAAGCTGAGCAGGAGAACTGTGTGAATCCAGGAGGTAGAGGTTGCAGAGAGCTGAGATCACGCCACTGATTCCAGCCTGCACCACACAATGAGACTTCATCTCAAATAAATAAATAAATAAATAGGACCAGGCGCGGTGGCTTATGCCTATAATCCCAACACTTTGGGAGGCTGAGGAGGGCAGATCACCTGAGGTCAGGAGTTCAAGTCTCCTCTCTGAGTTCATCTCACTTGTGTTAGAGGCATTTGCACCACAGCAACTCCATCTTGAATACAGTCTGGGTAAAATAAGGCTGAGACCTACTGGGCTGCATCCCCAGATGGTTTTGTTCCTCAGATTTGGTAATTTCCATTGTCCTATCTTCAAGTTCACAGATTCTTTTCTCTCTTCAAATTTGCTTTGAATCCCTCCAGTGCATTTTTTATTTGTTATTATACTCTTCAGCTCCAGAATTATTTTTCGGTTTCTTTGTAGGTTTTCTGTCTCTTTACTGATACTACTGATAGAGACAGGAGACAGCCATATGCCACACAGGTCATGGTGCACAGGGTACTTGCCTAAACATGCTCACGGTGAAAAATTCTGTCCCTTAACACATGTACAGTAAGGGAAATCAATGTGGAGGGGCTAACGGCCCGCATGCACACTGGAAGAATGGGGATGGAGCCACCAGGAATTCACGCCTTATGTGGGGAGATGAGCCTGGTCTCTTCAGCTCCTGTGTGTTGACCTGGTATTCAATCTGTGAGGTAGGAGCCTATTGGCAGGACCCTCTCTTTTTTGCTGAGAGCTTTCTTTTGATACATTGTGCTCTCCTCACCTTTCAATGTGTCTGTGTGCCTAATTTTTCCTAGTTGTGATACAAGAACCCAGATTTTAGCAGAGCTAAGGAGCAAAAAATCCTGCATCATTTTGGTGGCCCACACAGGGACATGAGGAGGGGTGAGTAAAATGCACACCAAAAAATCTGTTTCCCTTTCCTTTCTGAGCCTTCTTGTCCTCAGGCTTCTTCTGAGGATAAAGGAAACTGCACCCCCTCACCTCATCACTCTCAGGGATCGGGCATGTCAGCCTTGGTCCAACTCAGCCTTTTCTATAGCACTTTCCTTCTTTTTGCAGGACTGTAATGGCACTTATCTTTTACAACCCCAATGGCTGCAGATGCATGCGTGAGACAGACGGGTAAGTGGTGGCTCCCTGCCCCTCCCAGCTGGGACTGGAGCTCATGGCCCAAGGGTCCCATGCAGCTGTCTGTCCAGTGTCCACGCCACATACCATGGAGTCTTCCCCTCCTCTGGCTGAGGGGTCCAGCTCAGTCCAAACCCCAGGGTAGAAACAGCAATTAAAAGCCATTGCGCCCGGCCAAGAAACTTTTAATTGCAGTACTTTGGGAGTCCGAGGCGGGCAGATCACCTGAGGTCAGGAGTTTGAGACTAGCCTGGCCAACATGGTGAAACCCCGTCTCTACTAAAAATACAAAACTTAGCCGGGCATGGTGGCATCCACCTGTAATCTCAGCTACTCAGAAGGCTGAGGCAGGAGAATCACTTGAACCTGGGAGACAGAGGTTGGAGTGAGCTGAGATTGGGCCACTGCACCCCAGCCTGGGCAACAAGAGTGAAACTCCATCTCAAAAAAAAGTTTCCCTGTTGGAGAAACTCATTGGCATAAGAATAAGAGGTTTGTTCCCCGGGCATCTTTTTCTTTTCTCCATCCTGTCAGTAGTTAACACAGCCCTGCATTTAAGCTGTTTTTCTTTTCCTTTTCTCCACCAGGCCAGGAGTACGCTGGTGCATAAGTAGTTGCAGTTTTTGCTGTTACTTAGAATGGCGAGGACTGTGATTGCTTTTGTACCAACCTAATAACACAGCCCTGCAAGTAGATGGGGCTTCTCTATGCTAGAGACTTTTTTCCTTTTAGAAGATGTTTTACTCGGCTAGGATCCCAACTCACAAGACACCGTTTTCTTTTCCTTGTTGGAGAAGGACTCAATTCCACAGCTTGACCTTAGCATTCAGCTTATGATAAGGAGTCTGTGCAACATCCTGAGGAAGTTATTTTGACCCAAACTCAATTCCAAGCTTTGGGTCGAAGCCCTAGGAAAGAAAACTGGATCTGAGGGATCCAGAGGCAGATGACAACAGAAGTTAAAAGGCACGGTGCAGGTGAGCATGACTAATTTCTGCCGATTAAACCAAGCCTCGTTTCATGGATAAAGGTTATGCTAGTATTCAAGGCATCAATGAGGTATAGGGAATGCAAAGACTATTGACAGCAGAGGAGATAGGGCATATGGGGTAAGATAAGATAATCCCACTCCCTACCCCACTCCCACTTGGTGAAACATGGGTGAAAAACATGGGTGAAAGCCACTTTGACACCCATGGGAGGCATCTTGTCATGGTTGCCAGGACTCAGGGATATAAGGACAAAAGAAAGAGGGATGTCTCGCTTTCTCTCCCTCATATACCCTGGGTATTTGCTAGGAAGAGAAGGGAACCAGGGATGCCTTGCTCCCCTCTTTCTAGATGAGTAGCAATACATCTTTCAAATGCATCTTGAGTCCTGGGGCTCCTTTAAATAAATGCCTTCTTACTCCTTTCTCCTCCTCTGTCCTCTCTTTACAGATGGGTGATTGTGTCCCCATGCTGCAGGATGCTCTCCTGGGATGTATCCTCCAACCTGGGAGAAGTTAATTTCCTAAACCTTAACTGGTTGGCTTGGGACTGAGCTCAGTAGGGAGGGAACCCAGAAGCCTGACATGTCAGCAAAAGGGTAGGAGTATTTTTGTTTTTTTTTTTTTAAACCAGTCAGGATTTTGACCTCTCTCTCCCTGTACAAACTAGAAAGGGAATAAGGATCACTGTTTATATTATCTGTAAAGTTTTAATTAATAAAAAAGGATTTGTGAGGTTGGCCTTAAGCTGTAGCCAATCTGGTGTGCTCTGCATGTCTCTCCGTATAGTTCTGTCAGAAAGAGGGGTACCTTGGGATGGGATGTGGGTCTAGGACTCCATAGGCCTGTTGTTGAAGCAAGCCCAGCAAACTGGGCAGTGGCAAACTTCGCTGCAGGCCTCCATCTGGTTTTATGCCCTTGGAAGTGTGACTGCCACCTGTAACCACATGGCAGTGCTTTGTTCTAGCTTCTGCCATTTTACAGTGGCGGCCTGGGTTCAATCCTGGCTTAGGGAATGAGTCCTTTCTGGTTTGATATCTTTGTGTCCTTTATCATTTGTTGATTCTCTTCCCCTTCATGAACCACCTTAAATTTTCCTTTCTCTGACCACCTGGGAGGTTATCTTTGGTAATGTTCAAAAGCCAGAAATATTGGCTGCTTGGCATGGCTAATGTTGTTGGGTAATAAAGGATTTAAAAGAATTTTCTTGACCAGGTGTGGTGGCTCATGCCTATATTCCAGCAACATAGTGAGACCCTGTCTCTACAAAAAATAAAAAATTGACTGGGCATGGTGGCATGTAGTCCCAGCTACCCAGGAAGCTGAGGAAGGAAGATTGGTTGAATCCAGGAGGTTGAGGCTGCAGTGAACCATGACTGTGTCCTGTACTCCAGCCTGGGTGACAGAGCAAGACCATGTCAAACAACAAAACAAAACAAAAACAGAGCTGGGTGCGGTGGCTCATGCCTGTAATCCCAGCACTTTGGGAGGCTGAGGCAAGTGGATCATTTGAGGTTAGGAGTTCTAGACCATCCTGGGCAACATAGCGAAACCCTGTCTCTACTAAAAATACAAAAAATAGTTGGGCATGGTGGTGGGTGCTTGTAATCCCAGCTACTCAGGACGCTGACTCAGGAGAATCACTTGAACCCCAAAAAGTAGAGGTTTCGGTGAGTGGAGATCACACCACTGCACTCCAGCCTGGGCGATAGAGCTCAAAAAAGAAAAAAAAAAAAAGGATTTTCTTTTCTTTTTTTTTGAGATGGAGTCTTGCTCTGTTGCCCAGGCTACAGTGCAGTGGCACAATCTTGGCTTACTGCAACCTCCGCCTCCCGGGTTCAAGTGATTTCCAGCTAATTTCTGTATTTTTAGCAGAGATGGGGTTTCACCATGTTGGCCAGGCTGGTCTTGAACTCCTGACCTCAAGTGATCTGCCCACTTCGGCCTCCCGAAGTGCTAGGATTACAAGCATGAGCCACCGCACCCAGACCCCAAAATAGGATTTTCTTAAAGAGAGTTCGGCTTAACTAAAAGTGGATATCTGGGGGGCTGGCATGCGGCGGCATTGCGGGTGGGAGCGGCTGCAACGCCAGCACCTGAGGAGTGACGCGGAGGGAAATCATCACCCTACAGTTGGGGCAGTGCGGCAATCAGATTGGGTTCGAGTTCTGGAAACAGCTGTGCACTGAGCATGGTATCAGCCCTGAGGGTACTGTGGAGGAGTTCGCCATTAAGGGCACTGACAACAAGGACATCTTTTTCTAACAGGCAAAAGATGAGCACTATATCCCCTGGGCCATGCTGCTGGACCTGGAGCCCCAGGTGATCCACTCCATCCTCAACTCCCCCTATCCCAAGCTCTACAACCCAGAGAACATCTACCTGTCAGAGCATGGAGGAGGAGCTGGCAACAACTGGGCCAGCAGATTCTCCCAGAGAGAGAAGCTCCATGAGGACATTTTTAACATCATAGACTGAGAGGCAGATGGTAGTGACAATCTAGATGGCTTTGTGCTGTGTCAGTCCATTGCTGGGGGGACAGGCTCTGGCCTCGGCTCCTACCTCTTAGAATGGCTGAATGACAGGTATCCTAAGAAGCTGGTGCAGACATATTCAGTGTTTCTCAACCAGGAAGAGATGAGCAACGTGGTGATCCAGCTTTATAATTCACTCCTGACACTCAAGAGGCTGATGCAGAATGCAAACTGTGTGGTGGTGCTGCACAACACAGCCCTGAACCAGATTGCCACAGACCCCCTGCACATCCAGAACCCATCCTTCTCTCAGACCAACCAGCTGGTGTCCACCATCATGTCAGCCAGCACCTTCACCCTGCACTACCCCGGCTACATGAACAATGTCCTCATCAGCCTCATCGCCTCACTCATTCCCACCCCATGGCTCCACTTTCTCATGACCGGCTACACCCTGCTAACTATGGACCAGTCAGTGGCCAGTGTGAGGAAGACCACGGTCCTGGATGTCATGACGTGGCTGCTGCAGCCCAAGAACGTGATGGTGTCCACAGGCCGAGACCGCCACACCAACCACTCCTACATCACCATTCTCAACACCATCCAGGGAGACGTGAACCCCACCCAGGTCCACAAGAACCTGCAGAGGATCCGGAAACGGAAGTTGGCCAACTTTATCCTGTGGGGCCCCACCAGCATCCAGGTGGCCCTGTCGAGGAAGTCTCCTTACCTGCCCTTGGTCCACTGGGTCAGCGGGCTCATGATGGCCAACCACACCAGCATCTCCTCACTCTTCGAGAGCACCTGTCACCAATATGACAAGCTGCGGAAGAGGGAGGCCTTCCTGGAGCTATTCCGCAAGGAGGACATGTTCAAGGACAACTTTGATGAGATGGACACATCCAGGGAGATTGTGCAGCAGCTCATGGATAAGTACCACATGGCCACATGGCCAGATTACATCTCCTGGGGCACCCAGGAGCAGTGAGTCCCCCAGGATAGGGACCCTCATCTGCCTTACTGTTTGGCCAAGGCCCTGCCTGACTGACCACTCCCTTAGAGCACAGATCAGGGACCTCACACATCTCTTTCTCATATACATGCATTCTCTGTTGGCCTGTGAACACATTACTTCTCTTATGAGACTATTTGTCTTTAATAAAGCACTGGATATAAATTTTTTTTAAAAAGTGGATATCTGGGGCGAGTGCAGTGACTCACACCGGCAATCCCAGCACTTTGGGAGGCTGAAGTGGGCAGATCACCTGAGGTCATGAGTTCAAGACTAGCCTGGCCAACATGGTGAAACCCTGTCTCTTCTAAAATACAAGAAAATTAGCTGGGTGTGGTGGCACTTGCCTGTAGTCCTAGCTACTCAGGAGGCTGAGGCAGGTGAATCGTTTGAACCTGGGAGGCGGAGGTTGCAGTGAGCCAAGATTGCACCATTGTACTCCAGCCTGGGCAACAGAGCAAGACTCTGTCTCAAAAACAACAAAAAAAGTGAATATTTTTTAAACCTTTATGTTTTCTCTTCTTTGGTCTTGTTTTCTGGAAAAGATTTTTTTCCCAGTTGACTGAATTCCTTTTCTCCGTTTTGTCTTGCTACCCTTAATGCACACATGAGAGGCTCTAAAATAATTTCTGATAGCCTGGGACTCCTTGAGAAGAAGAGAAAAGGTGCTATGCATGCCATTTTGGTAGAAACCTCTGTTTTACTCATAAAAACCCAGCAATCAAAAGCAGATAGGTCCCCCTCAAAATCTGTTTTTGTCTTCCAGCTATCCCCATTTATTGGGCCCTGGAAACTGCATGCTTTTCTAGCCCTGCTCTTAAAGGGCCCCACTTGAGGCCAATAGTCCAATTAGGAGATTGGTGAACAGAAAATCTTGTAACTACTGGATCTGCTTCTGTTTGTCTGTGCAGTTACATGTGTTGTGTGTGATGTCTATAAAAAAAAGAGAGCTCTAGGCCAGGCGCGGTGGCTCACGCCTGTAATCCCAGCACTTTGGGAGGCCGAGGCAGGCGGATCACGAGGTCAGGAGATCGAGACCATCCTGGCTAATACGGTGAAACTCCATCTCTACTAAATATACAAAAAATTAGCCAGGCATGGTGGCAGGTGCCTGTAATCCCAGCTACTTGGGAGGCTGAGGCAGGAGAATGGTGTGGACCCAGGAGACGGAGCTTGCAGTGAGCTGAGATCACGCCACTGCACTCCAGCCTGGGCGACAAGAGCAAGACTCCGTCTCAAAAAAACAAAAAAACAAAAAAAAAAACAAAAAAAAAGAGATCCAATTAATTGGCCTAAAGGAAAATAAGTGCTTCGATCAAATATTTTTGAAGGGAAAATAAAAGCTGTAATGCCTTTTAGTTCGTGTGACTTTAATCCTTGAGAAATAAAAACAGTCTTAAAGATTACTGGTAAAATGCAAATGTTGTTGTTAAAATGTAGACAGGTGGTCTAAATTATATGAGACAGATAATTAGGTTTGCTAAATGTTTTACAGTTATAAACCACTTCTTTTGACTTTGAGAACTGTTCAACTTGCCTACTTTACAACTTGGTCAGGCCCAGGACTTTGGTAAGGGACTTAGTAAGGCTCTTAACCTTAGCAAATAATCATTAATCATATAATCTCAGTAAAATGTTCTGAGAAGGAATGGACATGGAAATTTTTGTCTAGGGCTAAAGGATTATTTTCAATTAGATAAGATAGAGATAAAGGTTTAAAACAAGTTATGGAAGGTTTCTTGCAAAAGAAATTCTGTGTGTGAACACTAAATTCAAAAGGTATTATATGTTTTTCTGTAAATAATTGAGCATTGAAATAAAAGCACAACAAGGTTTTCTTTTTCTTTTCTTTCTTTTTTTTTTGAGATGGAGTCTCACTCTGTCGCCCAGGTTGGAATGCAGTGGCACGATCTTGGTTCACTGCAACCTCCACCTCCCAGGTTCAAGCTATTCTCCTGCCTTAGCTTCCCAAGTAGCTGGGATTACAGGTGCAGGCCACCATGCCCAGCTAATTTCCATTTTTGTTTGTTTGTGTTTTGAGAGGTGGTCTCACTCTCTCACCCAGGCTGGAGTGCAGTGGCGCGATCTCGGCTCCCTGCAACCTCCACCTCCTGGGTTCAAGAGATTCTGCCTCAACCTCCCAAATACTTGGGATTACAGGCATGCACCATCACTTGGATAATTTTTGTATTTTTAGTAGATACAGGGTTTCACCATGTTGGCTAGGCTGGTCTCGAACTTCTGACCTCAGGTGATCCACCTGCCTTGGCCTCCCAAAGTACTGGGATTACAGGCGTGAGCCACCATACTTGGCATCACTTAACTTTCTGAGGAACTGCTAAACTGTTTTCCAAAAATGACTGCACCATTTTATAGTCCACCAGAATGTATGAGGGTTCCAACTTCTCCACATCTTTGTCAACACTTGTTGTCTGTCCCTTTAATTACAGCCATCTCAGAGGGTGTGAAGTGGTACCTCATTATGGCTTTGATTTATACTTCCCTTATGTCTAATGATTATTATTTTCTTGAGACAGGGTCTTGCTCTGTTTCCCAGGCTGGAATGCTGTAGCGTGAATGGGGCTCACAGCAACCTCAACCTCCTAGGCCCAAGCAATCATAGCTGGGATTACAGGCATGCGCCACTGTGCTCTACTAATTCTTAAAATTTTTTCAAGTTATCTGCTTTTGGTGAAGAAAAAAAATTTTTCTTGTAGAGATAGGGTCTTGCCATGTTGCCTAAGCTGGTCCTGAACTCCTGGGTCAGGTGATCCTCCCACCACAGATAGTCACCCAAACTGCTGGGATTATAGATGTAAGCCAACACACCAGGCCTCTTTTTTTTTTTTTTTTTTTTTTTTTAGAAGGAGTCTCGCTCTGTTGCCCAGGTCGCTGAAGTGCAGTGGCACAATCTCAGCTCATTGCAACCTCTGTCTCCCAGGTTCAAGCGATTCTCCTGCTTCAGCCTCCCAAGTAGCTGAGATTACAGGCATGCACCATCACGCCTAGCTGATTTTTGTATTTTTAGTAGAGATGGGGTTTCACCATATTGGCCAGGTTGGTCTCAAACTCCTGACCTCATGATCCGCCTTCCTCGGCCCCCCAACGTGCTGGGATTACAGGTGTGAATCACTGTGCCCAGCCTTTTTTTTTTTTTTTTTTTTAAAAGAGACAGGGTCTTGCTCTGTCTCCTGGGCTGAAGTACAGTGGCTCAATCATAGCTCCCTGCAGCCTCAAATTCCTGGAATCAAGCAATAATCACACCTCAACCTCCTGAGTAGCTGGGCCCTCAGATGTACACCACCACATTCGGCTAACTTTTAAATTTTTCTGTAGTCAGGGGTTCGCTATGTCGCCCAATCTGGTCTCAAACTCCTGGCCTCAAACAATCCTCCAACCTCAGCTTCCCAAAGTGTTGAGATTACAGGCCTCAGCCACTACGCCCAGCCTGATTTTTTAAAATGTGCTTATTGCCCAGTTGAGTATCTTCTTTGAAGAAATTTCTATTCACATCTTTTGCCCAGTTTTTAATTGGGTTATTTGTCTTTTTTATTGAGTTCTAAATGTTCTTAATATATTCTGGATCTTAGACTGTAGTGAGATATTATTATTTCAAACATTGTCTCGCATTCTGTGCGTGCTGTCTTTTTGGTTTCTAGTTGGTGTTGCTTGACAAAAGTTTTAAACTTTTGTGTAGTCAAAATTATCCATTTAAAAATCTTCTCTGTTTTTTTTTTTTTTTTTTTTTTTTTTTTTGAGACACAGTCTCACCATTGCCCAGGTTGAAGTGCAGTGGTGCAATCTCAGCTCACTGCAACCTCTGCCTCCTGGGTTTAAACAATTCTTGTGCCTGAGCCTCCCAAGTAGCTGGGACTACAGGTGCACGCCACCACACCTGGCTAAATTTTGTATTTTTTGTAGAGATGGGGTCTCACCATGTTGGCTAGGCTAAGCTTGAACTCCTGGCCTCAAGCAATTCACCTGCCTCGACCTCCCAAAGTGCTGTGATTACAGGCATAAGCCACTGCACCTGACCAATTGTGTATTATTCTTGCAACATTTCTGTACATCTAAAATTATTTCAATGTTGAAAATGAAACACTACATATAAGCATACTAAAAAGTTTAGAAAACTATGCACTAAACTACCAACAGGGAGTAGAAACAGAATTTTTCATTTTCTATCCTGTTTCTTTTTTTTCTGAATCATACAAATGATGCAAATTCTCTCTAGAAATTTTAGAAATTAACACATTAGTAAACCCACCATCCAAAAATACTTTTTGAGATTTGACACTTCAAAACCACCATATATATTCTTAGCACATAATCATTTATATGTTCTTACACAAATATATAAACATTTATAAAATCTAGAATCACTTGTTTTATGGGGAGGGAAGGCCATGTCAATAATGTAGGAGGATGGATGGTCCATAGACTAACAAAACTTTCTGTTGTAAATGTTTGACACCAAGGGGAAGCGCTTGACCTGGGCCGTTCAATGGGTGATGCTTGAGCTGGCTTTGGAAGGTGAATGCTCTAGTCAAGGAATGTAGATGCTGTGGTGATGGAAACACTTGATAGTCAGGTGGGCTGGAGGTAGTAAGGAGAAGGTAAAGCTGGAGGATACTTGATTTGTTTTGAGTTTTTGTTTTTTTGAGACTGGGTCTTGCTCTGTCTCCCAGCCTGGAGTGCAGTGGTGCCATCACAACTCACCACAGCCTTGATCTCCCGGGCTCAAGTGATCCTCCCACCTCAGCCTCCCAAGTAGCTGGGACTACAGGTGCACACCACCATGCCCAGCTAAGTTTTGTATTTTTTGTAGAGATGGGGTTTCACCATGTTGCCCAGGATGATCTAGAACTCCTGGACTAAGGGATCCACCCACGTCAATCTCCCAAAGTGCTGGGATTACAGGCGTGAGTCACTGTGCCTGGCTGAGGATCCTGGGTTTTGAAGGCCCCTGAATGACAGTGAATGTGATGCTATAGGCCACAGGGCTTCCTTGAAGAGTTCTGGGTAAGGATGCAGTGTGGTAAGCTTTATATTTCAGACAGTTTATGAAGTTGTGTGGAGGACAGATTGGGGGAATAGGAGCATGAAAGCCAGGGACAAAGCTGGGTAACCACTGAAATGTCTATAATACATTTTATTTCCTGACTGAGTACAAACATAGAGGTGACCATGTGTCCTAGCTGGCTGGAGACAATCCTAGATTACAGCTTTGGTCCCAGAGTAATTATATTAACAACTACTTTCATGCTCAAACATGTCTCAGTCTGAAGATTAAATATCATCTACATATACACAGCAACAAAACTTCCACAATTCTTACCTTTACTGTGTGAAAGGCACTGACATTTTATTCTCTTTTTTATTTTTATTTTTTATTATTTTTGAGACACAGTCTAGCTCTGTTGCCCAGGCTGGAGTGCAGTGGCGCGATCTCGGCTCACTGCAACCTCTGCCTCCTGGGTTCAAGTGATTCTCAAGTAGCCTCTCAAGTAGCTGGGATTAGAGGCATACGTTACTATGCCCAGCTAATTTCTGTATTTTTAGTACAGACGGGGTTTCACCATGTTGGCCAGGCTGGTCTCGAACTCCTGACCTCAAGTGATCCGCCTGCCTCAGCCTCCCAAAGTGCTGGGATTGTAGGCGTGAGTCACCTCGTCTGGCTTTTTTTTTTTTAAATGTTGGTTGCCACCTATTAAATTGATTTCGTGACACACTAAATAGTTCATAACCCTCAGTTTAAACACCTCTGACCTAGACGCCTGCCAAGTATTAGGAAAATAGGAAGAAGACAGGTAATGAAGTTTGGTAAATGCATAGTCTAAGGCATTGGTTCTCAACATTGGCAGTGCAAGATCACGTGAGGTACGACTGAACACGGAGATCTCCAAAACTGCGGAGAGTTGTGCGTGTGCACGTATGCACAGACATCTACATGGAAATGGCTGTAACGCATCCAGCCATAAGGCGTACAAGAGTATGTATACTTACAGAGTTAAGAACCACTATTCTCAGGAGTTATATGACAGCCTGGGAAGACGCCCAGGATGTAGGAACAGGGAGCAAGCGAGCGTTTGGCACCTTGAGGGTGCTCCGCGCGTCTCCGTAAAGCCAACGAGCCCCTCCTCTTCGCTGGCCTCTCCGGGGCCTTGCTGACCAGTGGTCGAAGCCACAGGACCAGGTGCGGGTGGCCAGCGTAACCGGGGCAGCCCCGCGGCTTCCCCTCGGCCGCGCCAGGACGCTCGGCACGCGGCGACGACGGCCCCACAGTGCCCCGCGCGCGCAAGCGCAGGCGGCGGCTCCCGGCGTGCAGCTCGGTGGCGGCTG
>NW_016811744.1:565152-572200 GCF_001698545.2 Rhinopithecus bieti
CGAAGCCACAGGACCAGGTGCGGGTGGCCAGCGTAACCGGGGCAGCCCCGCGGCTTCCCCTCGGCCGCGCCAGGACGCTCGGCACGCGGCGACGACGGCCCCACAGTGCCCCGCGCGCGCAAGCGCAGGCGGCGGCTCCCGGCGTGCAGCTCGGTGGCGGCTGACCCGGCAGCCGGCCGCCTCAGGCAGCCCTGGCCGGGCCGCCCGGGTCCCCGGTAGCGGGGTAGGATGGCGCTAAAGCGGATCCAAAAGGTACGCACTTTCCCACCCTCCGACTCTTTGGGTGTCCGAAGCGTCGAGGTGTGGGCGGGGCGCCGCTGCCGTGAAGTGAAAGGTGACTGAGGCTCCGCGAGTCGCGGATACACCTGCCTAGGAAGGTGGCCGAACAGACACCCGCGCAGCCTGAAAAGCGAACGCAGCCTGAGAAGGGGATTGCGCGAGCGCGGGGCGGGGCCGGACCGTGACCACGTGGGCTGCGTCACGCGGGCGGGGCGCCGTGGGGCCACCTGCAGGCTCCTGGACAAGCGGATTGCTGAGTCCCCGGAGTAAGGCAGGCTTGCTGCTCTAGGTTATCCAGAAGGGCTGGATGGGTATCCCGAAGGGTATCCAGGATGAAGCTGGGTCCTAAGGGAGGAGTAGGAACTCGGCAGGTGGGGAAGAGGGAAAAAGGCTTTCCCGGCAATGGGGAGACCACGAGGCCTGCAGGACTGACAGGATAGGGGAGAAGCTGAAGGGCAGATGGTGTGGACTCGGGTGGTCCTTAGGGGCAGTGCTGAAGTAACTGATTTTTATCCTGTAGGTAAGAGGGAGTCCATGAAGGTTTAATGCATTCACTAGAATTTGGAAAATGCACAACAGTAGAAGAAAGAAGTATTTCTAATTCTATCACTTTACTATTTGTTAACATTTTAGCATACCTATGTTCAGTTTTTTCTATATTTAAAACAATTATCGGCCGGGCGCGGTGGCTCAAGCCTGTAATCCCAGCACTTTGGGAGGCCGAGGCGGGCGGATCACGAGGTCAGGAGATCGAGACCATCCTGGCTAACACGGTGAAACCCCGTCTCTACTAAAAAAAATACAGAAAACTAGCCGGGTGAGGTGGCGGGTGCCTGTAGTCCCAGCTACCCGGGAGGCTGAGGCAGGAGAATGGCGTAAACCCGAAAGGTGGAGCTTGCAGTGAGCTGAGATCCGGCCACTGCACTCCAGTTTGGGTGACAGAGCGAGACTCCATCTCAAAAACAACAACAACAAAAAAAAACAATTATCCTGCATTTTGTATTCCACTTATTCACATAATAGTAAATGTAAGCATGTTGTGAAATAGTATTTATAACTTTTTTTTTTTTTTTTTTTTTTTGAAATGGTCTTGCTCTGTCGCCCAGGCTGGAGTACAGTGGCACAATCATGGCTCACTGCAGCCTCAACCTTCCAGGTTCAAGTGATCCTCCCTCCTCAGCTTCCTGGGTAGCTGGGACTACATGCCACCATGCCCAGCCAATTGTTTATTTTTTGTAGAGACAGTGTCTCGCTATGTTGCCCATGCTGGTCTCATACTCCTGGGCTCAAGCAATCCTCTTGCCTCTACCTCCTAAAGTGGTGGGATTACAACGTGAGACACCATGTCCAGTTCTGTAACTAATTTTTAACATTAACTTTCCACAAGTACGTGACTAGTAACTTATTTAGTCATTACCTGTAGTAGGTAAAACTGTAGTAGGTAAAAGTATGAACTTGGGTGTCAGACAGACCTGGGTTAGAGAATGTGAGGTCACTTATAGTGGGACCTTGGGCAAGGCACTTAATCGTTCCTAGCCTCCCAGTCCTACATGTTTACAGAGTTGTTTTGAGAATTAAATGCTATGAAATGTGTTTAGCACATGCTTGCTGTATACCAAGCACTCAATATGAGTTAGCTGCTGTTGTTAGAAATTCTTCACTATTTGCTGCTATGAACTTTGTATTAGTCTGTTTTGTGTTGCTATAAAGGAATATCTGAGGCTGGGTAATTAATAAAGAAAAGAGGTTTATTTGGCTCTCAGTTCTGCAGGCTGTACAAGAAGCATAGTGCCAGCATCTGCTTCTGGTGAGGCCTCAGGAAGCTTACAATCATGGCAGAAAGCAAAGGAGAAGCAGGCGTGTCACCTGTTAAGAGAGGGAGTGAGAGAGATGCCAGCTCTTTTAAACACCCAGATCTCGCATGAACTAATAAAGTGAGCACTCACGGATTATTGTGGGGGGGGGCCACCAAGCCATTCATGAGGAATCTGCCCCCATGACCCAGACACCTCCCACCAGGCCCCACCTCCAACACTGGCAATCACATTTCAGCATGAGATTTGGAGGCGACAAATATCCAAACCAGATCAACCATCATTGTACAATGAGCCTTTTCCTTAATTCACATTACTGGGTTTGATTGCCAGAGGTGGAATAACAGGATCTCTGAGATTATGACTCTTCTTTTTAAATAGCTGTCCAAAAGAGAGAGAATTTTGATGAGTTATTCTCTGAAAGGGGTCATCTGTCATCCTAGGACTTTGAAGCAGGTGAATGACGTGCTGAGGTCTGTGTTATAAAAAGATCCTTCTGGCGGCAGTGTGGCCTGAAGTGGGACAGAGGGAGACTAGAGGCTATTGTGAAGGTTCAGCAGAGGCTTTGCCCAAATTAATGACCATGGAATGGATGCTAGGCCAGAGCAGTGCCTGGACCACATTGCAGAAGTGGTATTGACGGGACTTGAGAGGATGTGGTGAAAGTGAAACAAGGAGGTGTACAAAATGGGTCACTTAGTGGATGGTGGTGTTATTGTCTAGGATGGGGAATCAGAAGTTTTGAAGGCAGGGAGGAGGGTAGGAGAGATTAAGGAGTAAAGGTTTGA
Organism: Rhinopithecus bieti; assembly: GCF_001698545.2. Lineage (NCBI taxonomy): Eukaryota > Metazoa > Chordata > Mammalia > Primates > Cercopithecidae > Rhinopithecus > Rhinopithecus bieti. The sequence continues at coordinate 568,034 of NW_016811744.1, forward strand.
GCCTACATATTCAAATGTGTAGGCCGATAAGATTTAAAAAAGAGAGGGTTTGGAAAAACAAGTTTGGACCTTGAGCATGGAATGTCAACTATAGATCCAAGGTAATTGAAGTCATAAGGCCAGGGAGAACTTTTCCTTGATAACAATCAAGGACAGGCTGGATGCAGTGGCCCACACCTATATCCCAGCACTCTGGGAGGCCGAGGCGGGTGGATTGCTTGAGTCCAGGAGTTTGAGACCAACTGAGCAACACAGCAAAATTCCATCTCTACTAAAAATTTAAAAATGGCCAGGCGAGGTGGCTCATGCCTGTAATCACAGCACTTTGGGAGACCAAGACGGGTGGATCATTTAAGGTCAGGAGTTTGAGACCAGCCTGGCCAATGTACTGAAACCCCTCTGTAATAAAAATACAAAAAAATTAGCTGGGTGTGGTGGTGCATGCCTGTAACCCCAGCTACTCGGGAGGCTGAGGCAGGAGAATTGCTTGAACCCGGGAGGTGGAGGTTGCAGTGAGCTGACATTGCGCCACTGCACTCCAGCCTGGGTGACAGAGCAAGACTCCATCTAAAAAAAATAAAAGTAAATAAAAAAAAAAATTAGCTGAGCACAGTGACACACACCTGTAATCCCAGCTACTCAGGAGGCTAAGGTGGGAGAATCACCTGAGCCTAGGAGGTCAAGGCTGTAGTGAGCCTCACCACTGCACTCCAGCCTGGGCAACCACAGTGTGACCCTGTCTTAAAACAAAAACAAAACAAGAATCAAGGTCAGGAGTGGCTTCATGTGTGTGTGATGCATTCAGTCTCACAGGGCCCCAGGCTTGGATGGACTCTGCCTTTGGTTTTATGCTCTGCTGTCACCATCAGGAAATTCTTAATAATTATTGAACTAGAGACCCTACGTTTTCACATGCACAAGGCCCTGCAAATTATGTAGCAAGTCCTGGGGAAAACAACAGAACTGTAGGAAATACAACTTTAAAAGTGTGTCAAGCCTGCAGTGGTGAGATGGCACCATTGGGCCACCACTAGTTAGGATGTCTTGGCTGCAAGTGACAGAAGCTGAGCTGCCCTTGTGCATGGAATTGGAGGTCCTGTGGCAGGACCTTGGGAGCAACTCAGTCCCCCTCTCCTGGTCTGTTCTGTGTCACTCTGGGCTGAATGGCTCTGGGACACAGCCTGCTGGACATCTGGGAGTAATAGAGACAATTGCTTCCAGAAGAACTGATGAGAATGTTCTCAGAAAGCCCAGCAGATATTTTTTTTTCCTTTGTCTTGTTATGAATTATGTCTCCTGCTCATTCCTAAACCAATGAGTGGCAAGGAGTCTGGTTACCCTTAGACCTGGAGCTGAGAGTGAGTTGACCAGAACTGAACAGGAGTCCTTCAGAAAGGAGGAAGGCGGATGGGTGCTGAGCACGTAGCCAGCAATATGCGAGCCTGAGCCAGGGATGTGGTGTCTACTAGCTGCCCCCTTAAGTTTCCAATCCACAGCTCTTTCCAACCAACTTCAACCCTTTAAAAATATGTTTTCAAATGAATGTTTCAAATTAAATGTTTTTAGATGCACTTTTTATTTATTTAGCTAGTTTAGTTAGTTAATTAGTTAGTTAGCTAGTTAGTTAGTTAGTTTTTTGAGACAGGGTCTTGCTCTGTTACCCAGGCTGGAGTGCAGTGGCTTAATCATAGCTCACTATAGCCTTGACCTCCTGGGTTCAAGCAGTCCTCCCACTTAGCTTTCCCGGTAGCTGGGACTACAGGTGCCTGCCACCACATCTGGCTAATTTTAAAATTTTTGTAGAGAGCGGATTTCACCACGTTGCCAAGGCTGGTCTCAAACTCCTAGGCTCATGCAATCCTCCCACCTCAGCCTCCCAAAGTGCTGGGATTGCAGGTATGACAGGGTTGTATGTGGCAGCAGTTCAATTTTTTAATTTTTTTTTCTCTTTGATACGTGTATTAGTCCATTCTTACATTGCTATTAGGAAATACCTGGCCAGATAAGGTGGCTCATGTCTGTAATCCCAGCATTTTGGGAGGCCGAGGCAGACAGCTCATCTGAGGTCAGGTCCTGGTCAACATGGTGAAACCCCACATCTACTAAAAATACAAAAATTAGCTGGATGTGGTGGCAGGTGCCTGTAATCCTGGCTACTTGGGAGGCTGAGGCAGGAGAATTGCTTGAATCCCGGAGGCAGAGGTTGCAGTGAGCTGAGATCATGCCACTGTACTCTAGCCTGGGCAATAGAGTAAGACTCTGTCTCAAAAGAAAGAAAGAGAGAGAGGGAGAGAGATAGAGAGAGAGAGAGAGAGAGAGAAAAGAAAAAGAAAGGAAAGGAAAGGAAGAAAGAGAGAGAGAAAGAGAGAAAGAAAGAAAGAAAGAAAAGAAAGAAAAGAAAGAAAAGAAAGAAAGAAAGAAAGAAAGAAAGAAAGAAAGAAAGAAAGAAAGAAAGAAAGAAAGAAAGAAAGAAAGAAAGAAAGACAGACAGACAGACAGGCATGGTTGGTGGCGTGTGCCTATGTTCCCAGCTACTCAGGTGACTGAGGTGGAAGGATCACTTGAGCCTGGGAAGTGGAGGTTGCAGTGAGCCAATATCATGCCCCTGCACTCCAACCTGGGTGACAAAGTGAGACCCTATGTCAAAACAAAACAAAACAAAAAAACCTGAGATGAGATAATTTAGGAAGAAAAGAGTTTTAATTAGCTCACAGTTCCGCAGGCTGTATAAGAAGCATGGCACTAGTGTCTGTTTCTGCCTCAGAGGAGGGGAAACTTACACTCACGGTGGAAGGCAAACAGGGAGCAGAGCAGGCATGTTACATGGCCAGAAAAGGAGCAAGAGAGAAAACAAGGGGAGGTTCTCCACACTTTTATTTATTTATTTATTTATTTTTGAGACAAGGTCTCACTCTGTCACCCAGGCTGGAGTGCAGTGGTGCAATTTCTGCTCACTGCAGCCTCGGTCTCCCTGGCTCAACTGATTCTCATGTCTCTGATTCAAGTGATTCTCATGTCTCAGCCTCTGGAGTAACTGGAATTATAGTGTGTGCCACCACACCTGACTACTTTTTTTTGTCTTTTTAGTAGAGAGGGGGTTTTACCATGTTGCCCAGGCTGGTCTTGAACTCCTGAGCTCAAGTGATCCACCCAGTTGGGCCTCCCGAAGTGCTGGGATTATAGGCATGAGCCACCATGCCCGGCCATGACACATTTTTTTTTTTTTGTGAGACAGTCTTGCTCTGTCGCCCAGGCTAGAGTGCAGTGGCGCGACCTTGGCTCACTGCAAGCCTCGCCCCCTGGGTTCACGGCATTCTCTGGCCTCAGCCTCACCTAGTAGCTGACTACAGGCGCCCATCACCACGCCTGGCTAATTTTTTGTATTCTTAATAGAGATGGGGTTTCGCCATGTTAGCTAGGATGGTCTTGATCTCCTGACCTCGTGATCTGCCCGCCTTGGCCTCCCAAAGTGCTGGGATTACAGGTGTGAGCCACTGCACCTGGCCCATGACACACTTTTAAACAATCAGATCTTGTGAGAAGAGGATAATACCAAGTGGATGATACTAAACCAATCACTAGCCCCCAGGCCTCACCCTCAACATTGGAGATTACCATTTGACAAGAGTTTTGGGTGGGAACACAGATCCAAACTATTATATCAATACATATTTAACACATATACTTTGCAATACGTGTACTTTAAAGAAAATTTGGAAAATACCTGGCGGAGCAGGGTGGCTCATGCCTGTAATCTCAGCACTTTGGGAGGCCGAGGCCGATGGATCAGTTGAGGCCAGGAGTTTGAGACAAGCCTGGCCAACATGGCAATACCCTGTCTCTCCTAAATATATAAACATTAGTCGGGCATAGTGGTACGTGCCTGTAATCCCAGCTACTCGGGAGACTGAGGCATAAAAATCACTTGAACCCAGGAGATGGAGGTTGCAGTGAACCGAGATGGTGCCACTGCACTCCAGCCTGTGTGACAGAGCAAAATCCTGTCTCAAAAAAATAAAAATAAAATTAAAGAAAATTTGGGGCCGGGCGCGGTGGCTGAAGCCTGTAATCACAGCACTTTGGGAGGCCGAGACGGGCGGATCACGAGGTCAGGAGATCGTGACCATCCTGGCTAACACGGTGAAACCCCGTCTAAATGTAGAACAT
>NW_016811744.1:574103-595648 GCF_001698545.2 Rhinopithecus bieti
CATTTTTTTTTTTTCTCTTTTTTTTCTTTTTTTTTTTTTTTTTTTTGGATGCATGAATGATACTTAAAAAGAAACACACAAAGCTATGTTTAAGCCTAAAAGAATTCTTTTGATAAGAGTAATTTTAATTTTTTAATTTTTTGAAACAGTCTCACTGTGTCACACAGGAGCAATCTCGGCTCACTGCAACCTCCACCTTCCGGGGCTAAAGCAATTCTTCCCCACCCCACCCCCCCCCCCACAGGAAGAAAAGTACTTTTATTTAATGACCAAGTACACACACATTCACACACACACATATAACCAAAAAATTTTTTTTGCTCTTATCACGTGGGATGCATTGTGAAATGTTCTCCATTCTTTCATTTAAAGAAAAATGCTAGTCACGTTTTAGTAAAAATATTTCACAAATCACTAATATATGACAATGCATAACTGCTCTAAAGCCTTAACAATGCTAAGCTATAATTTTAGGGAAATAGATACTGGTGCTCCTTCTTAGAATTAGCCCATGTGGTATTTTAGGTACTCAACTCAGAGAAAAAAAAAATGTAACATAGCCTTGTTACCATGTATCCAGCCTGGACATGGTACATGTTTTTAATGAGCTTAAATCACCTACCTTCCTAGGCCCAAGATCTGAGGGAATGACTTGCAACTATGTAACAGGACCCTTTGTCTGTACTATACATTTTTTTTTTTTTTTTTTGAGACAGAGTCTCGCTCTGTCGCCCAGGCTGGAGTGCAGTGGCCGGATCTCAGCTCACTGCAAGCTCCTTCTCCTGGGTTTACGCCATTCTCCTGCCTCAGCCTCCCAAGTAGCTGGGACTATAGGCGCCCGCCACCTCGCCCAGCTAGTTTTTTTTGTATTTTTTAGTAGAGATGGGGTTTCACCATGATAGCCAGGATGGTCTCGATCTCCTGACCTCGTGATCCGCCCGTCTCGGCCTCCCAAAGTGCTGGGATTACAGGCTTGAGCCACCGCGCCCGGCCTGTACTATACATTTTATATGTCTTTTTGTACATTGTTTCACTTGTTCCTCACAAGGACTCTGTGAGGTAGGGAGGGGGAAATATCAGCTGCACTTTATAGATAATGAAGTTAAGATTCAGAGAGGTTAAGTGACTTTCTCAGTTACCATATACCTAGTACAAAGCAGAGACAAAATAAGAACTATTAACTTTTAGGTTGGAGGCCCTTTTCTCTAAACCACATAGCTTCTGAGAGTATAATCTAACCCAAAATATTTTTACTGCTTCATCCTCATTTTCTTATTGTTAATTCAACTTTTTACAGAATACCATAAAAGACCTAATTCTAAATTCATCATGCTAAATTTATGCTTCTCTATCAATGTAAACTTATGGCCACAGAACACACTTTTTTTTGGAAAGCACTGTCACTTTGGCTCTAAAGGAACATAAGCAATATAAAAAGCCCCAGAGGCCAAGGAAATTGAAGCGAAATCAGAAGAAGGGATATCAAATGGAATGTATTAATGAATTTTACTCCCTTTAAGCTTGTACTTTTGTGAGAGGGTTCAATGGAGAGCTTTAATGCAGATGAGACTTGAAGCTTTTGAAGAAGATCTAAGTCTTGATGAGGTTATTCAAACTCAGATCTTGAATGCATAATGGTGATAGGCTATGATCTTCAAAAACATTGTACTTGATGCTCTTCCACAGTGCTAGGATTGGTATGCCGCAATACATATTGATTCATGTTTTTGTCCATTAATGGTCTGTGGGTTTCTTTAAATGAAGTCCATTTTAGAGTCCATAGATATCAGTGTTCTGCAAAACTGTTGGGGATTGGAGGCTCCCAAAAGACCCCAGACACTCTGCCCTGCCCATGGCATCACCCTGTAAAGTGATTCTTGTGCCTCAGCCTCCTGAATAACTGGTTATAGCCACGTGCCACCATGCCCAGCTAAGTTTTGTATTTTTAGTAGAGACAAGGTTTCACCATGTTGGCCAAGCTGGTCTCGAACTCCTGACCTCAAGCAATCTGCCTACCTCAGCCTCCCAAAGTGCTGGGATTACAGGTGTGAACCACTGTACACAGTCTAATAAAAGTAATTTTTAAGTAAAATTAAAGTTTATGTGCAAAGAAAGCATTTGGTGTTAGCTTATTTGCCAGGAAAGTTTTTTTTCCCCCTAATTGTATGTAAAGTAAAATTGTGTCTTACAAAGGATGGAGTCTTGAAGTTGATGGAACACCGTTAAGAAATAACTGGGTGTGTAGCATGGTTTGCTTAACTCTTCTCTACTGATACTCAATACTTTAACTTACTTTCTCTTTTTTGGAACTTCTCAACTTTTATCATTGTTACTTGTAATAGTAATTACTATATAAACTTAACCTACTTAATCCTTTACAATAAATAAAATATTTATACATTTAATGATTTGATAATAAATTCCTATGGTTCAAAAGGTGCAAAGGATATACAGGGAAAAGTCTCCTGCCCAAGACTGTCCCTAGCCATCCAATTCCCCTCCTGGAGGGGCAACCAGTGTCCAAGTATTCTTCTAGAAATATATATATATATTCTACTTATTCCTCTCCCTTTTTATAATACTAATTGTGGCATTCTCTATACCACTATTGTCTTGATATTTACTGGTTGCTCTTGCTTACATTATATACATTAAAAACTTACATGCAAAATTTGTTGCCACGCAATAGTGCCAGCAAGTTGGCAGGCAAGTATGATTACAGCTAACAGATAATTATACTGAGGCCCAAAGAGGTGAAAGTGATTTCCTCAGTGATGGAGCTCAGACTCAGACCTGAGTCTTCTAACCCTGTGAGGTGAGCACAGGAATTCGATGTGTGAGTGAACTAGTTTCTTTCAAGTCACACCATTCTTCCTTGAAATGCCAGTTAGCATTCAAAACTCCTGGGTGCTGGTTGGAGTCTATCAATAGGGATCCACACGTGGCCTTTCAGGGATCATTAAGTGCGGGTAGAACTGTTGATCACACCTCTAAAGGGGCCATGGATTCTGCATACCGGCAGTGCAAAAGCATAGAGGTGTGGGAAAACCTTGTGAGGTAGAGGGAATTGGTCTGTGCTGCTGGTTTTTCCTGCCCCTGGCTGTTCATGTAACCTCTTCAGGATTTGCCTTAGCAGTTTTATCATAGAGCTCATTTATCTATGCAGTATCGCAACGAATGTAAACAATTCCCCTGCACTGTGATAGTGGAGGTGCTGACAGGCACATAGCAGAGAGGTAAGCAAAAAGGAACTGTTCCACAGAGATTTCTGTAGCTCTTGCATTTCTGAGCCTGTCCTCGGTCCCCTTGTGTGACCTCAGTTGTTCCCAAGTTAAATTCTCTTTTGACCACTCCTAATGCTGCTTCCTGAATGCTTTCCAAGTATAATTCATTTTACTTACGAGGAAATGGGTTCAGATATATTCGATACTATTAGAATTGGCCAGTGGTATACTGGTGGACATTTAAAGATCAACCCTCGGGGAGAAAACATGGCCCTGATTTGTAGCATTTGCTGGCTTCTGTGATGTTCATACTTCCATCTTGGCTGATTAAATTTGAAGTGAAGGGGATAAATGCAGGATGGCCAGAGAGGTGGTTACTGAAATGATCAGCGTGTCCAGAGCCATATGGTGAAATCAGGAGAGTTTGTGTAGATAGGACAGTGTTTGGTTTAGTTCAGAGATGGTGTCCCATAAAGGGAATCTAGTTGTGGTATAATCCCCAATCCCCACTGGTGCAGTGTTAGACTTTGGCTCAAGTGCCAAAGTCTCCACATTCAGAGCCCTAGGACTTACCACATAACCAGTGGTGACTAGGGTGATTGGGGTGGTGGTTGGGGAGGCAAAGTAGAGAGATTAGCGCTTCTTTGGTGCTAAGTGCTTCCATACATTAATTCATTAGCCTAGTAGTAAAACCTGGCACCTATCCTTCTCCCAGAACTCTCTCCTGGGCTGTATCTCAGCACCTGGGGGCCTGGGGATGTCTTCTACCTGAGGAGGTGGGAGGCTAGGCTTGGAGGTAAGGCAGAGCTACATGTGACTGACTTTTTGCCTGCCCTCTTCCAGCTGTGTACCTTGAGTAGGTAACTTCATCTCTTTACAGTTCAATTTCCTAATGTATAAAATGGAAATGATCATACCTACTTCTCTGGTATCTTTACAGCAGGGAGTAGACTCCTATGACCCACCTTGTCTCTAACCCACTCCTGAGGCCTAGGAGCCTCCTCCCACCAGGAGAATTCCTTCCAGCTACCAAGATTGGTGTGTAAAGGCAGCATCCCCAGCATACAGCAGCTCTGACCCACTATCTTGTGTTCTAGGAATTAACCGACTTGCAGAGGGATCCTCCTGCCCAGTGTTCCGCGGGACCTGTGGGTGATGACTGTAAGTATTTTGGGGAGCTTCAGGTTGTAGGAGGATTGTAATTAAGATACCCAAATTTAGGCCGGGTGTGGTGGCTCATGCCTGTAATCCTAGCACTTTGGGAAGCCAAGGTGGGTGGATTACCTGAGGTCAGGAGTTTGAAACTAGAGTGGCTAACATGGCGAAACCCTGTCTCTACTAAAAGTACAAAAATTAGCTGGGCATGCTGGCACACGCCTGTAATCCCAGCTACTTGGGAGGCTGAGGCAGGAGAATCGCTTGAACCCGGGAGGCAGAGGTTACAGTGAGCCGAGATCGTGCCACTGCACTCCAGCCTGGGCAACAGACTCTGTCTAAAAAACAAACAAACAAGCAAAACCAAACAACCAAATTATCAGCCAAGCAGCATTTAAGAAAACCAATCAGTTATTTTCCCTTCATTTGCTTGTGAATGGCTTTTTCATTTGAGGTCTAGGCCATGAGTTCACAGCAGCTTGGCTGGTCAGGTTATACTCAAAGTAGAACCTGCATTGCCTCTCATGTCCCATAGTCACCGCTTCCCTCTTCTGGCGCATGAGAAAGCCAGCTTGGCCTGAGGAGTCACATCGACTGCTGGAAAGTGCCCTTGGCCAAGTCAAACTTGGGTGCTGGTGTAAATATTGTTGGAGTTGGTCTAGAGGACCTGGTGCTGCTGCAGCTCCTGGGAGCAGAGCAGGACAGCCAAGGAGGGGCCGGGCAGGGTAGGGCAGTGATCACTTGCCTCTGCCAAGGGGAAGGGCAATCCCTATTATTTTCTCCCACTTCCACTCTTCCGTGGGGGAGACTGAAGAAGCAGTTCTGGGCAGCTTCTCGGGAGAGAGAGGGAGAAGCAGCACTGCCTGTTCCAGGCCTCTGCCATCCCTCACAGGTGGTGGCTGAGGCTGAGCTGCCCAGCACTGCTTCAGGGTTTCCAGGTCTGTCCTCTGCCCACTCACCTTGCCTCCACTTTGCAGGCTTCTTGGGCTCTGGAACACCAATCCTTCCCTGTGAGGCTTCAGTAACTGCAGCCGTAGGAAAGTAGGTGGGGAGGGGAGATACTATGTGTTCAAGGAGAGTGGTGTCAGAGGTACATATACCAAAGAATCAAAAACAGACTGAGACAGAATGTGTATGCCAATGTTCACAGCACCATTATTCATGATTTTCAGAAGCTGGTAACAACCCAAGTGCCCATCAGTGGAAAATAGATAAACAAAATATGGTTCTGATACATATTACAACATGAAAACCTGCGAAGTGAAATAAGCCAGAAAGAAAATAATGAATATATGATTTCACTTACATGAAATATCTAGATTAGGCAAATTCATAGAGACAGATGGTAGATGAGAGATTACCTGAGGCTGATGGGAGGGGAAATGGGAGAAATATTGTTTCATGGGTACAGAATTTGTTGGGGGTGATGGAAAGTTTTAGAAATGGATGGGGAGATGGTTTTACAGCATCATGAAGGCATATAATGCCACAGAATTGTACACTTAAAAGTTGTTTAAATTGCGTATTTTATTATATATTTTTTACTACAATAAAACAAAAATTTCACAAAGCTGGAAAAAAAAAAGAGGGCATGCCAACATATGTACGCCTGCATGTCCTGGGAGGGGACTGAGCTTAGAGAAGCCGGGGTAGGCAGATGGAGTCACTGAAAATGGAGGACTCTAAAGGCTCTACGTGGGAGTTTAAATCTCGTTTTTGGAGCAGAGCAGAAATGTTTCCCAGCTGCCTATGCAGAGTGTAAGAAACAAGAACGACTCTGCTCCACTGTCTCCTGGCACCTGCTCATCACTCTGCTCCTCACTAATCAGCGATTACCTCATGTTGTCCTCACAAGCACCCCAGGTCTCTATAGCATGCTTCCCCTCTTACCTGTCACTTAAGATAATATCAGATTAAACTGGGGTTGCTGTAAACTTGAACTAGTTCTTGTTTAGCCTTAGCTGTCTAGAGGCAGCTCCCTGATGCTCAGCTCAGCTCAAACTTACCTTGCACCAGAGCCCAGGCTAAGAGAGGCTAGCATCAAGGCCAGCCACCACAGTCAGAGCTCAGTGGGTGGAAGCTAGCCTTTGGGGCCATTTCACACCCGCCTCGTGGGCTCACAGCCATTTCCAGCATCCCTCCTCTGTATCTTTTCTCATCCTCTTGCTTTTGGGGCCTTCTCTTCTGACTCTGCCCTCAAGCCCTGCTTAGTGTCCCAGCAGCCCTCAGGGTTAAAGTGAACAAGACCAGAGGATTCTAACCTGTTCTGAAATATGTTATCAAAAACACTTTTATTTAATAAAGAATTCCATTCACATTAACATTAGGCAAAGATATATCTTCTTTCAACTAATGATTAGCATGAATTGGAATAACAACAGTCAAAGCAAAAAAAAAAGTGATGTTTTCATTAACTCAGGCAGCCTTATTATAGGTAAAGGTGTTCTCTTCAGCACCATTTCTTCGAAATATTGAAAAGCGCTCATGGGCCACCTTGACTACTTTTGAATACCTCTAGGGGCTTAGGAAACTTCTGCTTTAGTCCCTGCACTTGTGCTCCCACCCCAAACCTTGGTGCTTCCCTGGGCCTCCTGTTGGGTAGAGCCTGTGGGGTACTTAAACAGGTGACAGGAAGCCCAGGACAGGACCAGGTCTGAAACTTTGGGCTAATTCCATATCCACTATGAATCCATGAGACAGAATTCTCTTGAGAATAACAGGTCCTTCAGATGATCCCAGCAACCCATTCCTGTGGGTGAGTAGGCATTTTCCACAAAGGCCCTAGAGTCAGTATCCCTGGGACCATTTGTATGACTTGGGAACCTTGAATGTGAGTGTTTGGGCCACACTAGGTTAGCCTTGCTGAAACACAAGGAGCTGTTCTGGGAATGGGTAGAGCAGTGAAAGTCACCTGAGATGCTGGAGAGGGTGTAGGGTGTGATGTGCAGCAAGAGGAGGCTCTAAACTCCTGCCAAATGGTGGCGACCTGGAAGGGAAGCATGAGAGGGGTTCATCGTGACCTTGTTACTGAGTGCCCAGAGCACAGGGCACTGCCCAGGGGGTGGGCAGGAGAGGACTCAGATGGAGGCAGCACCCGTGAGGCTCCAGGGCCGTGGGCAGTTGGCTCCTGAGAGAGACTTTTTGAAGAGGGCTTCAGAATAGATCAGGGGAAGAACCAAGGAATAGAAGGGTTTATACAGAGCAGTAAGGAAAATGGCTGAAACCTAGCCAAGGCTTCAATTCTGTGCAAAGAACTGACTGAATTGTAGTCACTGGCATTTGTGTAGTAAAGAATTTAATCTTGGCTAAGCACAGTGTCTCACATCTGTAATCCCAGCACTTTGGGAGGCTGAGGCTAGCAGATTTCTTGAGCCCAGCCTGGGCAACATGGTGAAACCCCATCTCTGCAAAACAACAACAACATAAATAATTCAATCTTGTCCCCAAAAGATCTGGCCATCATCCTTAACACATAGGGGGCGATCTCTAAGATATCATACCTGATAGGAATGTCTTTATTTGGCTGGAAGCTTTGATGCACACCAACAATGTGATTTAGGGTGAGGAATGGCCATACCAAGTAGACCAACCATGTGATTTAAGATGAGAGCCTAGCCCGGGCAACATAGCAAGACCCCATCTCTACAAAAATGAAAAAATAAAAGTAAAAAAATTAGCCAGATGTGGTGGCACATACCTGTTGTCCCAGCTCCTCAGGAGGTTGAGGCAGAAGGATAGCTTGAACTCAGAAGTTTGAGACTGCAGTGAGCTATAATCATGCCACTGCCCACCAGCCTGGGTGGCAGAGTGAGACCATCTCAAAAAAATAAAAAAATAAGGTGGGGATTTGGATCATGCCTGGAGGAGCCGGAGACTGGAGCCTGAGATCAGCCCTATGGGCATTCAAATCAGTCAGTCATGCTCTCAGGGTAGAGCCCCAATAAGAATTCTAAATATGGAGGCTCCAGTGAGCATCCCTGATTGGGTGCTCTGTGTGTGTTGCCGTACAGCAGTGCCAGGAGAGTAACGCATCCCAACTCCACGGAGAGAGAAGAATGGAAGCTCTGCGTTTGGACCCTCCTGATGTTAACTTATGCTGTTTCCCTGTGATAACCGGCAATCTTGAGCACACCCGCTTTCAGTGAGCTCTGGAAGTCCTAGGCAGTTATCACATCTTGGGTGGTTTGGGGAACCCCAGTCTTGCAGTTGGTGTCAGAAGTGAGTGCATTTCGTGTGAACAGTGCCCTGTAATTTAGCAGTGCGTTTTCAGTAGAATAGACATGTTTCTTGGGGGGTCTCTTACATGCCCATCTCTCTTTTGTCTTGTAGTGTTCCACTGGCAGGCCACCATCATGGGCCCGGTAGGTAGTAGCTGCTGAGCACACCACTCCAGTTTTGCTTCTTGCACTTTGGGCTTAGCACATGCACTGATCTCTTCCTGTGTCTCATCATTCCAGAATGACAGTCCTTACCAAGGAGGTGTTTTCTTCCTGACCATCCACTTTCCTACGGATTACCCGTTCAAGCCCCCAAAGGTGAGGTGCCCCTCACAACTCCCCTGATGTTTGGATGAAGGACAGCATGTGACAAGGGGCCCTTCAAGTCAGGTATAGGTAAAAAGAGCTGTACGTGGGGCTTCTCTGAGGGCCCACCGCTCCACCCTGTGGTGACAGCCTCCCAGGACTTTAACCACTGGACTTTGGGAATTAGCACCTGTTGTGACCAAGGGTCAGTGGGGTGAGCTGGTGCTGGCCTCCTGACTGAGGCCACAGTTTGAATGCTTCTCCTTGTGACTGTAGCTGAGTCTGGTCATGTCTCCAGGCTCTGGCTTCCTTCTCTGCGGTCCCTTAGAGTTAGGACAGGGGTTCTCAGCTGGGGTGATTTTGCTATTGCCCCAGGGACATTTGGGCAACATCTTGGGATATTTTGGGTTATCAAAACTGTGGTGAGGGGGTACTACTGGTATCTAGTGGGCAAAGGCCAGGGTATCCCAGGGATTCCCTACAGTGCCTAGAACAGCCTCCCTTCCCATGACAGAGAATGATCAGCCCCAAGTGTCAATAGTGCCAAGGTGGACACACCCTGGTTTAGGACTGGTGAGTCACACCTTCACTTTCCTTTATTAAGTTAAAAGAATAGCAAGCCTCCTTTGCCCTTCATGCACACACCATCCCATCAGTGGAGTTTTAGAGAGCAGTGCCACCAAAGGGAAGGAGAAGCCCAGGGAGCTGCCTCGACCACCCTGCCCTAGCATGTCTTGTGCACTGCAGGTTGTCTCATCCCCTGGACCCTTGCACCTCATACTCCTTCTTACCTGGGCTCTGCATGGGTGGCTGAGCCTGCTCTGAGGCTCACAGTCCTGTGGAGGAGGCAGGGCATTTAGCGTGTGAGCCAGTCAGCACTGTCAGCACTGGGGAAGAGCACAAGCAGTGGTTGGCAGCAGGAGCTGGGGTGGTGGGGAGATCACCCTGAGAAGGGGGAACTGCAGAAGCTCAGCAAGGGGCCAGACGGGTCCCCAGGAAACTGCCCCAGGGGAGTGAGTGTGTGAGGAGTTGGGAAGGAGGCCAGAGGGGTACGGATGGCCCCAGGAGGAGGGTCTGCACGCCGTTGTGGGGATTGCCACGCCAAAACGATCACTCTGCTGCCTTGTGGAGAAGAGGCTGGGTTCAAGCGATTCTCCTGCCTCAGCCTCCTGAGTAGCTGGGACTACAGGCACTTGCCATCACATGTGGCTAATTTTTGTATTATTTTTAGTAGAGACAGGGTTTCACAATGTTGGCCAGGCTGGTCTCGAACTCCTGGCCTCTAGTGATCCACTTGCTTCCACCTCCCAAAGTGCTGGGATTCCAAGTGTGAGCCACCACGCCTGGCCAGGTTGTGCATTTTGGCAAGACTTACTCAAAAGTCCTGCATCTGCATCAGACACCTTAGCCGAGGGATTGTGACATTGCTGTGTCTTACTACCTTGACTTGGCCTTGATGACTCAGTTTGAGTCAGAGGCTTAGCTGCTGTTTTGCGTGTTGTTTATCTGAGTCAGTGTGAAGAAGCCACTTCTGTGCTCGCCAGCTGCAGCTCTGTCCAGACATCGCCACCAGAGGCTACCTGGTGCCTGAGCATTTTAAATCTTGGTTAAATATGCTTAGGATCCCAGAGACCTTTTAAGCTTTTGGCAAGGGAGTGGGGTGTGCTGAGCAGGGCAATGACAGATGCTAAAATAGCTTTGCCACATTAGAGTACAACTGCTGTTCAAGGGGGTTTGGTTGAAAAATCATGAACATGCTTCACAGTGCTCTGATCCACCCCTTCTCCCTTACCCTCTGGAGAGACTGTGGCAGTGTCTGTCAAGTAGTAATTTTCTAGCTTATCTCTTTCATTACTGTGTGAGCAGCTGAGGATTTTCCTTAAACAGATATGGATGTAGTCCTGAATGTCTGTTGGGCGTTTTCAGGGTAACTAATTGCCCAAGGACAAAGGAGAAACAGTGATTATTATTATTTCTAAATTATTATTATTATTATTATTATTGAGACACAGTTTCGCTCTTGTCACCCAGGATAGAGTGCAGTGGCATGATCTCGGGTCACTGCAAGCTCCTCCTCTCGGGTTCAAGTGATTCTCCTGCCTCAGCCTCCCAAGTAGCTGGGATTACAGGCACCCGCCACCATGCCTGGCTAATTTTTTGTATTGTTAGTAGAGATGGGGTTTTGCCATGTTGGGCAGGCTGGTCTTGAACTCCTGACCTCAGGTGATCCGCCCGCCTCAGTCTCTCAAAGTGCTGGGATTACAGGTGTGAGCCACTGTGCCCAGCCAACAGTGGTTATTATTATTATTATTATTATTTATTTTTTTTTTTTTTTTTTGAGACGGAGTCTTGCTCTGTTGCCCAGGCTGGTTATGTGCAGTTGCCGCTAACGATCTCCACTCAACTGCAAAGTCTGCTCCCAAACACATTACGGGCCGTTCTCGCAACGCCTCACCCCTCCCTCCCACCCTCCCCACCCCACCCCAGTAGCTGGGACTACAGGCGGCCGTCCCGCCACCTCGCCTGGGCAGTTTTTTCTTTTGGTTCTTTTTATTTTGAGGTAGTCTTGAGAGAAAGGGTGTGCACCGTGTCTAGCCAGGATGTCTCGATCTCCCTGACCTCGTGACCGCCCGTCTCGCTACCTCCCCAAAGTGCTGGGATTCAAGGCTTGAGCCACCGCGCCTGGTCGGTTCGGACTATCAATTAAAGACTAGAAGAGTAAGCTCGTGGGAGTGGGATATTTTATCAAAGGAGAGATGTGAGCTAAAAGGTGACAGTGACATTCTATGAGGGAAGAAAGTGTTCTGTCTTTGAAAACCTCCTTCCGTACAGGGGAAACAGGAGTGGATTTATGGTTTGGCACAAATTTTCTGACAATAGGAGGAATCTGGCAAGATTACATGGTCTTTATTGGAGATATTGAGGCAGATACTTAATATCTGAGATGATTTTGAAGTTTGACCCTTTCTGGGAAAAATTATATGGTAATAGATGTTCGAGCTCACATGCACATAACTCTCTTCTCATATTCGAAAGTAAGTTTAAAAAAAACTATTAAAAACTATATCAAACATGCAAAAAATGGTAGATAATGATGTAAAGGATGTTTGTGCATCTCCATCTAGCCTAAGAAGTACCAGTGAGTTCTCAGAGCTAGCAGAGGAGGCAAAATCCTTTTTTTTTTTTTTTTCGAGACGGAGTCTTGCTCTGTCACACAGGGTGGTATGCAGTGGTGCAATCTCAGCTCACTGCAACCTCTGCCTCCCGGATTCAAGCAATTCTCCTGCCTCAGCTTCCCAAGTAGCTGGGATTACAGGCATGTGCCACCACACCTGGCTAATTTTTTTGTATTTTTAGGTAGAGACGAGGTTTTTCCATATTGGCCAGGCTGGTCTCGAACTCCTGACCTTGTGATCCACCCACCTCGACTTCCCAAAGTGCTGGGATTACAGGTGTGAGCCACCACACCCAGCCGGCAAAATCCTTATGTTCCTTTGCCCCAGCCCCTGCGTTGAGGTCACTGCTCACCCAGAGGGAGTGTAGGTGAGGCAGATTCTTAGGCTCCTGTAGCAGTGGAAGCTGCACATGACTCAGAACACCTTGCACATCACAGAGAGCGGACTCTCCATGGGTCCCACGACATCCCTGGGAGAGGTACCATGTACCTATTTATAGTGAAGGCTCTGAGGTCCAAGGTCATTTGAAGAAGTAGTGTGTGGCTGTGGTTTAAAACAAAACAAAACAAAACGAAAAGTCAAATGTAGGAGAGTATACAGTAGAAAATAGGACCTTCTTTCAACTTTGTCTCTCTAACCACGCCCGGCCCCCCGCCTTTTTTTCCCCACAAGGCACTGAGTCCTACTTGTCATTTCATTTCTCTTTTGGGAGTAATCTCCACCTGGATAAGCACTTGTTTGTGCTTCCTTGTTTCTCCCATGAATGGAACAGACGTTTCCATGAATCTGCATCTTGCTTTTCCCGTAGCAATATATCTTGGAAATTATTCCATACGATCACATTCATGTTTTAAAAATTCACCTCATTCTTTTTAAACAGTTGTGTAATATTCTGTTGCTTATTTATAACATTAATTTAACCAGTAATCAATCTGAAGACATTTAGGTTTCACATCTTTTGTTACAGTGGGTATCCTTACATATTTGAAGTGCACAAGGGTATTTTAGGACTAAATTCTGAGAAGGGGGTGGTCTTACAAAGGGTGAAATAGAAAGGTGGGGAGGGTTTGTGGCCTGGCAGAGGGTCCATGGCCTGAGCTTTTATTTGTTATTATTATTATACTTTAAGTTCTAGGGTACATGTGCACAACGTGCAGGTTTGTTACATAGGTATACATGTG
Source organism: Rhinopithecus bieti (assembly GCF_001698545.2). Lineage (NCBI taxonomy): Eukaryota > Metazoa > Chordata > Mammalia > Primates > Cercopithecidae > Rhinopithecus > Rhinopithecus bieti. The sequence continues at coordinate 587,363 of NW_016811744.1, forward strand.
CTATGTTGGTTTGCTGCACCCATCAACTTATCATTTACGTTAGGTATTTCTCCTAATACTATCCCGCCTCCAGCCTCCCACCCCCCGACAGGCCCTGGTATGTGATGTTCTTTGCCCTGTGTCCATGTGTTCTCATTGTTCAATTCCCACCTATGAGTGAGAACGTACAGTGTTTGGTTTTCTGTCCTTGTGATAGATGCTTGCTGAGAATGATGGTTTCCAGCTTTATCCATGTCTACTGCAAAGGAGAAGAACTCATCTTATTTTATAGTATGCACTAGTATTCCATCGGTGTATATGTGCCACATTTTATATTCCTTAGTTATCATGATGACATTTGGGTTGTTTGTCTTATTAGTGCTTGCATATTGGATAGTGCCCACAACGTAAAATAACTGTGTGCTTATGTCTTTATAAGTAATATACCACAGTAATGGGATCATCTATCTGAATCAACATGGTATTATTTAGTTCTAGAAATGCGATTTCTCGAACTAGAGAATATCTTGAGGAATCGCCAGCACTGATCTTCCACAATGGTTGAACTAATTTAACCCCCACAACAGTGTAAAAGCATTTCCATTTCTCCACATCCTCTTCAGCATCTATTATTTCCTGACTTTTTAATGATTGCCATTCTAACTGCCATGAGATGATATCTCATTGTGGTTTTGATTTGCATTTCTCTGATGACCAGTGACGATGAGCATTTTTTCATGTGTCTGTTGGCTGCATAAATGTCTTCTTTTGAGAAGTGTCTGTTCATATCCTTTGCCCACTTTTTGATGGGGTTGTTTGATTTTTTTCTTATAAATGTGTTTAAGTTCTTTGTAGATTCTGGATATTAGCCCTTTGTCAGATGGGTAGATTGCAGAATTTTTCTCCCATTCTGTCGATTGCCTGTTCACTCTGATGGTAGTTTCTTTTGCTGTGCAGAAGCTCTTTAGTTTCATTAGATCCCATTTGTCTATTTTGGCTTTTGTTGCCATTGCTTTTGGTGTTTTAGTCATGAAGTCTTTGGGCCTGGGCTTTTCTGCTGATACATCAACAAAACATCACTGCTTTTTGCATAAAACTTCTGGGCTTTTGAGTCCTTTCCGCCACTCTTGTTACTCCTCAGGACATACTGTTTTCAGGGAGGTTATGTCAATCCCCCTATGTTCAGAATGAGAATCCAGCAGGGAATGGGGTCAGGGAACTTCTGGGTGATCACTCACTTCCATATCCCATTAGAGTTTGGGAGTGGGTGTCTGGCTCAGCCTGCACTGTGGGGCCAGATATGCAGCACATTCCAGGTACAGCCCAGCAGTGGCTGCTTCTGCTTTACTTGGTTCATTTCCCAGACGTCCCTGTGGTTTGTCTGATTTGGGATCTCTTGTCTTTGCAGGTTGCTTTCACAACCAAAATTTATCACCCTAATATCAACAGCAATGGCAGCATCTGCCTTGATATCCTGCGGTCTCAGTGGTCTCCAGCGTTGACTGTGTCAAAAGGTAGAGACGCTGATGGCATGCTCTGTGTGCCCTGTCTCTTACACGTGTTTTTACCCCAGCACTGACTGAGTGGAAAAGGAGGCTCAGAGAGAGCAGTCACCTTTCCCAGGTCACTTAGCCCTGTCCACTGCTGTGCCTATAAGTGGACATCCTTACACCCCTATGAGGCAGCACCAGCAGAACTTTGTGCCCCACGCCCTGGCTCTTCTCAGCAGTCCATTGCCCTGGGGTGCTCAAGACTGTCACATGGGTGCAAGAAGAAAATATTGATTCTACTTATATTTTTTATCTAAAAATAAGAAAGGCAAATATTAAATTACCTTCTCTGTTCCCTCATTTATTCATCCAATAAGCACAAAACGGACTGTGAGTCAGCCCTGAAGGAAGATACAGGGCATGCCCCTGGGGGCCTCAAAGTTGGGGGAGAAATCCTCCCTTCCCAAAATAAATGATATTAAGTACATGTCTCTGGTTGAAGTTGAAGAAACCAGTCTAAACTGAGCTTAGAAATGCAGATATTCCTTCTGAACTAAGATGGGCTGCACATGGGCTGTGTGTGTACAAGAGACCTGAATGTAGACAGTGCAGTATCCTGGCAGGTGGAGCGTGGGTAGGATGGTGAAAAATCAACCCAAGAGAAACAGAACCTGGCCTAATTTTTAAATTTTTCTGTAGAGGAGACAGGATCTCACTTTGTTGCCCAGACCAGTCTCAAACTCCTAACCTCAAGCAGTCCTCCCATTGTGGCCTCCCAAAGCACTGGGATTATAGGCGTGAGCCACCGTGCCCAGCCAAGTATCTTAAAAAAGGCAAACCTGCCCCTGTCATTTGTAGCTTTATGTGTGGGGAACTGTGGTCAGGACTTTGATGGACTCGCTGAATCCAGTTTGTTTGGAATCATATGGTGAGTCGAAAGCAAAGCCAGGAATAAGAGTTCGCATTTCTCTCTGGGACCCCAAGAATCCAGGTACCACAGTTCCTTCTGCTCCTCACTACAGCCCTAGTGGGTGATTCCCTTCTCCCAGGGTTGCTGAGAGCCACACTGAGTGCACGTCCTAGAGACGGTGCTGCCACACAGGAGGATGCATCTGCTTTGCAGTTAGACAGACCTGGTTCAGAATCTCTTTATTTTATATTTTTTGGGATTGAGTTTCACCCTTGTTGCCCAGGCTGGAGTGCAATGGTGCAATCTTAGCTCACTGCAACCTCTGCCTCCCAGGTTCAAGAGATTCTCCTGCCTCAGCCTCCCGAGTAGCTGGGATTACAGGCATGCACCACCATGTCCGGCTAATTTTGTATTTTTTTAGTAGAGACAGGGTGTCTCTTATGTTGGTCAGGCTGGTCTTGAACTCCCGACCTCAGGTGATCCACCTGCCTCGGCCTCCCAAAGTGCTGGGATTACAGGCATTCACCACCATGCCTGGCCCAGAATCTCATTTTTACCCATTTATTGGGTGTTCCAAATCTGTGACCTTGGACAAGTTACTTGAATGCTCTGAATTCTTGTTTCCTTACGAGTAAACAGGACTCCTGGGACTAAATGCCAGAGATGCATGATGTGGGGTGCAGACAAGGATGGGAGGGCAGTTGGAGACTCAGATGGGGTGCTTCAGTGGAGAAGGGGAATGAGAGCCAGGATGCACCCAGGAGGGAAGTATCCTAGCATGGCATGCCTGAGGCCACACAGTGATGATCGCCTCGGCTGATACATGGGACAGAGCAAGTGGTACATCAAGCAGTTTAGATTGGGCTGTTGAAGGGAAGACATCTCCTTGGTCAATACAGAGTGCAAGTTCAGGGAGGTTCACCCAGGGGTGACCCAGCAGCCTTGTGGCTACAGCTGACCAACCTTTTCTTTTCTTCCCAGTTCTCTTGTCCATCTGCTCGCTGCTCTGCGACCCCAACCCCGATGACCCTCTGGTGCCAGAGATAGCCCACACCTACAAGGCCGACAGAGAGAAGTATGCATCCTTTTTGGACTGCCTTTGTGCTGTGGCTGCCCCAGGCAGCTCCATGCGGTACCTATGCTCTGAGCTGGTGCTTCTGTGCTACAGGTTCCTATGGACATTTTCCTGCCCATGCTGAGCCATGTGCACAGTGGGTGTGCCCTGGGCTTGGACTCCTGGCTTTCTCACTAACATGTCTTTTGAGTCTAAGAAGGGAGAAGGAGATAAAAGCAGTTCACCCTCCTGGATAGCTCATTAGCTGCTGCTACTATATATGAAAACATTGCCAAGTCCTGAGACTAGCAAAATCAGTGGTCAGCCAAGAACAGACTCAGAAGAATCTGACAACAAGAAAAATTTGGATTTAAATTTTAGGGTTTATAGCCTAAGACAAGGGGATGTCTGCTTGGCTATACCGAAGGTGAGGTTGAGGGCAGTCAAGGTGGGAAACACTGCTGTGGTCAGTTCACTGGCTCAGCTCAGAAGTCAGCAGTGTGTTAAACCTTCACTGCCAGCTCTCTGTTTAAACACCAATTAACAGACCCAGAATTGTAAAATTCCGACCCCCTAGGCCAGGCACAACCACATGCACTATAGCATGAGGGTGTCTGTAGTTGGTAGGGCTGGCACAAGGAGTCATCGCCAAGTGTTAGTCTCTGAGTGCTGACAGCACTGTGAGAGAGGCCCAGGTATGGCAGGGGTTGCAGTCCTGTGAGTGGTGTGAATCTCAGTTGTGGACCTTCAGGGAAGGTATTGCTGGCCCTTTTAAAAGACATCTTCAGTGAGTGAGTTCTTCAGTTTGTTACTCATTACTTCTTTCCTGTCTGAAGAGATTAGAATGGAGTATGTTTTTTCCTTGTTTTTGAGACAGGGTCTCATTCTGTTGCCCAGGCTGAAGTACAGTGGTGTGATCACAGCTTACTGCAGCCTCGATCTCCCAGGCTCAACCTATCCTCCTGCCTCAGCCTCCTGAGTAGTTGGGACTACAGGTGTGTGCCACCACACCTGGCTAATTTTTTGTAGAGACAGGGTTTTGCCATGTTACCCAGGCTGGTCTTGAACTCCTGGGCTCAAGCAATCTGCCCACCTAGACCTCCCAAAGTGCTGGGATTATAGGTGTGAGCCACCACACTCAGCCACATGGTTTTTTCAAATTATGTTTTTCTTGAGACCTTTATAGATCTTATTATTTCCCTCACTGGAGTTTTCTCAATAACAATCAACATTTTTAATTGACTGGGGTTTAACTTGTGTTTATTTTAACACTTATTACGAGATATTTTAGAGATACCAAAAGTGATTTTTTTCAGTGCCTCTTGTAACTATAAATCTCTCTAATTTATAGTCTCATAACATCAAGTCTCATTACAACGATGAGAATAAGCGCACACACCTGCGTAGTCCTCAATGGATGCCCAGCCTGCTCCACATGCTTTGCATACAGACTTCTCTAGTCTTCCCCACAAGCACACAAGGCAGATACTCTCACTATGGCAAGCAATCAAAAAAGCCAGGGCACAGAGGGGTGGAACAGCTGCTGAGGATGGTGCTGATGCACACTCCGGTAGGCAGATTCCCAAGCCCTTGTTCTGGAGTTTGTGTGCTGAACGGTCTGTAACTAGTACAAACTGACCTTTGTATATCTCTTCTCTGTCCTTCCTGCATCCATATTGTAGGACAGGAGAAAGAAAGGGAAGAAGTCTGTTGCATTAGTAAATCTTCCACAGCAGATAGTTATGGAGAATCGACAATTTTGGGTTTACACAATGAGGGATTCACCCAGCTGGGGGTTTACAGCCATGTCTGATGTGCTCCTGCTCCGGGGAAAGCCTTTATTCCACTTACCCATCAGCCCCAGATGTTTGACAAGCAGCAGCAGTAGCAGCATTCCCCACATCAGTCCTGTTCTCTGCACCACATTGAAGGGAAGTGACCATTTCAAGTGAGGGTGTCACTCCCTCTGCTTTTTCATTCCAGGTACAACAGACTAGCAAGAGAGTGGACACAAAAATATGCTATGTAAGTGCCTCGGAGGTTTTACGTGAGACGTTATCCAAGAGAAGCTGGCAGAGAGGTCTTCCCTTAAAACTTTGGGCTGTTGGCTGAGCCACTCACAGAGCGTCATCTGTTCTTCAAACAAATGTTGGTCACCCACTGTCTCCAGCTGCAGCATGTTGGTGCCATTTTCAGCATTTATGGCTTTGACAGTGCCACCTTTTTGATGCCAAATCAGCAGCCATTGTTGTTATGATCTGCAGTCTTCCTGGTGACACTGGAATCTCTCTCTCTGCCACCTCAGTTTGTCTGTTGGTCTCTTGGGGGGCCAGGCCCTGCACGTCTCTCCTACCTGGCCTCAAATGGTGCTGCTGCCCATGATGGTACCACACCAGGGCCTCAGCCTGGCCCCTCACCACATACCCTTTGCCTTTTAGAACTCAGTGCCATCCTGGGTGCCCAGGTCAGAGCAGGCTTTCTTCACACCTCATCTGCTGCAGAACCACATCCTGAGGAGTCTCAGCTCATCCTGGAGGGAATTGGGAACAGTGTCACTGGGAAGTGAAGGCCTAGCCCAGCGGCTTCCACCAGTCTCCTCCTGCAGTGCCACATGCTGGCATTTCTCCCCTCACACCAAGAAGCAGCAAGTGGAAAATTTCAGGATACAAAGCACATAATACCCCATAAGAGATGACTATGTTTTTAGAAGCAAGAGCAAAATTATGAAACCTCTAGAGATTTGGGTCATGTTACTCCATTTGATGAGGAGTCTCACTATCCCCCGCTCCTCCCACTAGGAGCCTACACTAAGTCCAGGTGTGAGCCATTCACAGACTAGAACACAAGCAGGGAGAGAGACTCTTAAATGTAAATAAAAATGCAATTCACTCATAACTCTAAACGATAATTGACATTTCAGCCTCTTTCTTTTAGGCAGAACAGAAGATACCCACTTTTAACAGTTATTTGGAGCCTGAAATTACAATAGCCTATTAGGTGATCGGCTTTCTGTCTTGGCTTTCTGATGCAACACATTTTAAGGTTTGCCTTTAAAGCTTTGAGCCTTGAAATTAGGTTACTTAGGAAGAGGACAGAAAAGGGAAGAGATTATTCTAATAAAACTTCCAAAGAGGGAAGAAAATTGAGGAGCTTCAGATCTCTAAAGCCAAATTCAACCTGATCTTTCTAGGTTGGTTATAAAGCTGGTCCACTCCCAGGAAGTGATGTGTAGGAACAAGAGGTGAAGAAGCAGCAAAACTGTGACCAAATGACCAGATGGGACTTTTGCAGGCTGATTGAAAGGAAGTCTACAGACCTAACATAAGCAGTCAGCCAAAGGTGGCTGTGGGAGGTTGATTTCTTCCAGAAACTTCCAAGTTGTGGCTACAAATTTATTGCCAGATACTTTCCCGTTGAGAATGCTGAGGTTATTCACATAATCACTTCCTTAGCAAAGGAAGAAGCACTTTCAACTTGGGCTGCATTCCCTTTGTGAGGATCCACATTTAGGATCCTCCTGCTACCATAAGGCCACTTTTGGGGTCCTTTGGGTGTGGCTGCATCTCACCATGGTGAGGATTGCCTTTTTTGTTTTCTTTTTTTTTTTTTTTTTTTTTGAGACGGAGTCTCGCTCTGTCACCCAGGCTGGAGTACAGTGGCCGGATCTCAGCTCACTGCAAGCTCTGCCTTCGGGGTTCACGCCATTCGCCTGCCTCAGCCTCCCGAGTAGCTGGGACTACAGGCGCCCGTCACCACGGCCGGCTAGTTTTTTGTATTTTTTAGTAGAGATGGGGTTTCACTGGGTTAGCCAGGATGGTCTCGATCTCCTGACCTCGTGATCTGCCCGTCTCGGCCTCCCAAAGTGCTGGGATTACAGGCTTAAGCCACTGCGCCCGGCCACCTTTTTTGTTTTTCAACACAGAGTCTTGCTCTGTCTCCCAGGCTGGAGTGCAGTGGTGCGATCTTGGCTCGCTGTGACATCTGCCTTCCAGGTTCAAGCAATTCTCCTGCCTCAGTCTCCCGAGTAGCTGGAATTACAGGTGTGTGCCACCATGCCGGGCTAATTTTTGTATTTTTAGTAGAGACAGGGTTTCACCATGTTGACCAGGCTGGTCTTGAACTCCTGGACTCAAGTGACCTGCTCACGTCAGCCTCCCAAAGTGCTGGGATTACAGGCGTGAGCCACCCCGTCCAGAAAGGATTGCCGTTTTAATTGTATCTTTGCTGCTTCTTTGGTCTTTGCTTAAACAAAACAATAAATCTTAATAGTTGGGGAGAATGCTGTTATCAGTGTCTGCTAGGAAGGCTGTTATCATATGGCTGTACTGAGCAGCAGTGCCATCTGGTGCCTGAGATCATGTGCTTCAGGCAGTTGTCACACTGCATCTACAGCCAAGCATCACAGAACACTTCACTCGTGGTCAGGGAAGGTGGGACTGATTCACATGTTAGAGACACGTCAGATGGGAAAATTCAGGACCAAATTGGTGTTGGGGAATAACCATTCTCTGGTCTTTCAAGTGTAATAACTTAAGATTCCCAAGAAACTGATGATTTTTTTTTTTTTTTTTTTTTTTTTTTTTGAGACGGAGTCTCGCTGTGTCGCCCGGGCTGGCTGGAGTGCAGTGGCCGGATCTCAGCTCACTGCAAGCTCCGCCTCCTGGGTTCATGCCATTCTCCTGCCTCAGCCTCCCAAGTAGCTGGGACTACAGGCGCCCGCCACCTTGCCCGGCTAGTTTTTTGTATTTTTTAGTAGAGACGGGGTTCACCGTGTTAGCCAGGATGGTCTCGATCTCCTGACCTCGTGATCCGCCCGTCTCGGCCTCCCAAAGTGCTGGGATTACAGGCTTGAG
>NW_016811744.1:597599-600319 GCF_001698545.2 Rhinopithecus bieti
CGGAGTCTCGCTGTGTCGCCCGGGCTGGCTGGGGTGCAGTGGCCGGATCTCAGCTCACTGCAAGCTCCGCCTCCTGGGTTCATGCCATTCTCCTGCCTCAGCCTCCCAAGTAGCTGGGACTACAGGCGCCCGCCACCTTGCCCGGCTAGTTTTTTGTATTTTTTAGTAGAGACGGGGTTCACCGTGTTAGCCAGGATGGTCTCGATCTCCTGACCTCGTGATCCGCCCGTCTCGGCCTCCCAAAGTGCTGGGATTACAGGCTTGAGCCACCGCGCCCGGCCGAAACTGATGAATTTTCTGAGTGCAGACAAAATTTCCCCAAGCCTGCTCTCTCTGTTGGATATATGTAATAGAGAAAGTCAAATCAGCCCTTTGGGGTTCGTGGTAAAAATTCACTCACCCTTTGAAGCCTAAGGTGGCTCTTTACCTTCCAGATCTCTCAGCAAATCCCATGGGCAGAAATGTCACCTGCTTGCCATGTCTTTGAGGGGTTCAGGTCAGCCTGAAGAACAGGCTCCTTAGGTCAAAAACCTTGTTTTAAGAGCCACTGTGGTTCAGTCAATGTAACCCATTTGTGCAGAAGCCATGCTTCCAAGGAAGTTCTCAGGTAGGCAACTAGACAGCAAATCTGAGAAGCCACCTGTGGAGTAATGTGTCTTTTTCTCTGTGGACAAGAGATATCAGAAAGGTGCTTGATCTTGAACAATTGATCCATGATGAACAAATGACCATTAGCTCTCCCCCAGAAACTTCCGGGTTTGCTGAATGGAGCTGCGATTTTGATCCTCTATCAGATTCCAGAAAGATCCAGGAGTTCCAAGAACATGGCAAAGAGTCAAAATCTTAGGACAAGGAATTAAAATGCCAGAATACAAATATCCAACAGGCCTGGTAGTCATAGCTATCAACACCCTAGAATTCCACACTGCCTCACTGCAGTTGCTCAAGGATGGGTATGTTTCTGTCTCTGAAATTCAGGAAAAAGCCTTAAGTGCCAGAGAAGGTGCTTCCAAGACTGTCTGCAGAATTCCTTTCCTAGGATCTGTCCCTGGTACCCAAAAGGGCAGAGAAGGAACCCTAAGATTAGCATAGAGCCACTCATCTCTCCTCGCCTCCCCTCCCCTTTGTCCCATGCTTCCATTTCCCATGGCTATCTCCTCTGACTGTGGCACACACTTCCTCTCCAGCAGTGTCGAGAAAGGTCTGGACCTGTACTGAATCTAGCCATAAATGGTGGTCTTCAGAAAAATGGAGATTATGGCTGCCAGCACCCACAAGACAGCAGTCTCATGCCATGCAGGCAGCAAGCCATCCTGAATAGCATTCCTCTCAGAGTCTGCTTCCTTACCTGCTGTTCAGTGGTGAGAGGAAAAGGGACTTGTTCTCCCTTGACCAGTTTTCTAGTTTTCCTGTTCCCATCCTGGTCTTTGCCTGATGACAGAGAAACTTTCTAAGAAAAACAAAACAAAAAGCTATAAGAAATCTGCAAAACACCCCATCAGAAGTCAATGATTTCCTTAAAAATATATCTACTTCCTTCTCGTCCTTCTCATCTTCTCCCTTGCCCCCAGACAGGTGTGCTTGCAGGCATCCAGCTGCCTGCATCAGAGCTCCCCTTGAAGGCAGGTGGTCAACTTGGCTCCATGTCAGAGGGCAACAGCAGAGCTGCCACTTGTAGCCAGTCTCTCAAGCCTGCTGTCCTCCAGCCCACCAACAATGGCTCAAAAGGCTGGTCTTCTGAGAAAGACTTGCTGCTAACCGATCATCACAATCACTTTCCAGTTATGTTAAGTGGTATCAAAGCATTGATTAGCACTTACAGTATGCAAGATATGGTAGGAGGAAAAGGGAATTATAGAAAGAAACCATGTGAAGGTATAAAAGTCACTGATAGACTAGATACACGAATGAGAAAGAAATCAAGCATTATCATCACAGAAAACCACCAAATCGCAAAAGATAAGAAGGGGACCAGACATGGTGGCTCATCCCTGTAATCCCAGCACTTTGGAAGGCTGAGGTGGGAGAATTGCCTAAGGTCAAGAGTTTGAGACCAGCCAAGGCAACATAGTGAGACCCTGTCTCTTACTAAAAAAAGGAAAGGAAAAAAAATTTCAAGAGGAAGAAAGGAACAAAGGACATACAAAACATCAGAAACCAATTAACAAAATGACAGGAATAAGTCCTCACTCATCAATAACAATCTTGAATGTAAAGAGTTCAAACTTCCCAATTAAAATATATAGCCTTGCTTGGCCGGGCATGGTGGCATGTGCCTGTAATCCCAGCTACTCAGGAGGCTGAGGCAGGAGAATCACTTGAACCTGGGAGGCAGAGGTTGCAGTGAGCCGAGATCATGCCACTGCATTCCAGCTTGCATGACAGAGCAAGACTCTGTCTCCAAAAAAATACAATTAAAAAAAAAAATAGGCCGGGCATGGTGGCTCACGCCTGTAATCCCAGCACTTTGGGAGGCCGAGGCGGGCGGATCACGAGGTCAGAAGATCGAGACCATCCTGGCTAACACAGTGAAACCCCATCTCTACTAAAAGGCAAAAAAATTAGCCGGGCGTGGCGGCGGGCGCCTGTAGTCCCAGCTACTTGGGAGGCTGAGGCAGGAGAAGGCGTGAACCCGGGAGGCGGAGCTTGTAGTGAGCCGAGATCGCGCCACTGCACTCCAGCCTGGGCGACTGAGTGAGACTCCGTCTCAAAAAAAAAAA
>NW_016811744.1:600956-672621 GCF_001698545.2 Rhinopithecus bieti
AAGGAAAAAAAGAAAGAAAAGAAAAGAAAACAAGATCCAGGTAAGGCATGATGGCTCACAACTGTAATCCCCATGCTTTGGGAAGCTGAGGTAGGAGGATATTGCTTGAGTTCAATACCAGCCTGGGCAACATAGCAAGACCACTATCTTTAAAAAAAAATAAAAATTAGCTGGGCCTGGTGGCATGTGCCTGTAGTCCCAGCTACTCGGGAGGCTGAGGCAGGAGGGTAGTTTGAGTTCAGGAGTTGAAGGCTGCAGTTGAGTTATGATTGCCACTGCACTACAACCTGGGTGACAAAACAAGACCTTGTCTCTAAAATAAGTGTTGTAAAATAAATTTAACAAAAACAAGATCCAGCTATATGCTGCCTATAAGAAACACACGAAAGGGATGCATATAGACTAAGTGAAGGGATGAAAAAGATAGTCCACTCAAATGTAAACTAAAAGCATGTAGGACTAGCTATCCTTATATCAGACAAAATAGACTTTAAGTCAAAAAACAAAAAGAGAAAAGGTCATTATATAATGATAAAGGCATCAATTCAGCAAGAGGATATAACAATTGTAAATATATGTGCACTCAACACTGGAGCACCCAGATCTATAAAGTAAATATTACTAGAGAAAAAGAGAGACCCCAATACAATAAGTTGAGGACTTCAGCACCCACTTTCAGCATTGGACAGATTATGGTCTAGAAAATCAACACAGAGGCATCAGACTTAAAATACGCTATAGACCAAATGAACCTAAGAGACATTTACAGACTATTTCATTCAACAGCTGCAGAATACATATTCTCATCAGCACATGGAACATTCTCCAGGATAGCCCATATGTTAGGCCACAAAACAAATCTCAAATATTTAAAAATAAAAATCCTATTAAGTATCTTATTAGACCACAATGGAATAAAACTAGAAAGCAGTATGTTGCAGCCTCCAGAACTGTGAGAACAAATTTCTGTTCTTTCTAAATTAAAAAAAAGAAAAGCACTAGAAGTAGATAACACAATGAACTCTGGAAACTGTACAAATCCATGAAAATTAACACGCTCCTGAAAGATCACTGGGTCAGTGAAGAAATTAAGAAGAGGCTGAGCGAGGTGGCTCATGCCTGTAATCCCAGCACTTTGGGAGGCCAAGGCAGGCAGATCACTTGAAGACATGAGTTTGAGACCAGCCTGGCCAACATAGCAACACGCCATCTCTACTAAAAATACAAAAATTAATGGGCTGGGCGTGGTGGATCACACCTGTAATCCCAGCACTTTGGGAGGCCAAAGTGGTCGGATCAGCTGAGCTCAGGTGTTCGACACCAGCCTGGGCAACATGATAAAACCCCATTTCTACTAAAAATACAAAATTAACTGGGTGTGATGGCGTGTGCCTATAGTCCCAGTTATTCAGGAGGCTGAGGCAGGAGAATCTCTTGAATCCAGGAGGCGTAAGTTGCAGTGAGCCAAGATTGCACCACTGCACTCCAGCCTGGGTGACAGAGTGATACTCTGGCAAAAAAAAAAAAAAAAAAACGAAAAATATACAAAAATTAGCTGGGTGTGGTCATGTGTGCCTGTAATCCCAGCTACTCAGGAGGCTGAGGTAGGAGAACTGCTTGAACCCAGGGGGCAGAGGTTGCAGTGAGCCAAGATTGTGCCACTGCACTCCAGCCTGGGTGACAGAATGAGACTCTGTCTCCAAAAAAATAAAAAATAAAAAAAAAAAGAAAAATAAATCAGTGCCGGGCATGGTGGCTAATGCCTGTAATCCCAGCACTTTGGGAGGCCGAGCCTGGCAGATCACAAGTTCAGGAGTTCGAGACCAGCTGACCAACATGGAGAAACCCTGTCTCTACTAAAAATACAAAATTAGCCAGGTGTGGTGGCACATGCCTGTAATCCCAGCTACTCAGGAGGCTGAGGCAGGAGAATTGCTTGAACCCAGAAGGTGGAGGTTGCAGTGAGCCAAGATTGTGCCATACACTCCAGCCTGGGCAACCAGAGCAAAACTCCATCTCAAATAAACAAAAAACAAAAAAACACACAAACCTAAACTGCCTCTGTAACACTAATGAAAAGCCACCAGGTTAGAGGGATGAGAGGAGCCTGAATTTGTAGTCAAATGATTACTGCCATTATTCCAAAGGTCACAAAATTTGCAACTTCCCCAATAACTCCTGTAAATAACATCACTATTGTGGAACCTAAGATGGGCCGTTTGAGATGTCTCTTCAGGTTTTTCCATCTCTGATAACTGCATGGCCCCAGTTAGTCTCCTGTGGCCCCACCCAGAAGTAGACAGCACATAAAGACCATTTTCCACAGCCCTATGACTGCACCCCTAACCAATTAGCAGCACCCATTCCCTAACCCCCTGCCTGCCAAACTATTCTTTAAAAATCTTAGCCTCCAAATTTTGGAGGAGGCTGATATGAGTAATGATAAAACTCCAGTCTCCCATTTCACTGGCTCTATGTGTATTATATTCTTTCTCTGATCTTGATAGATCAGCTATATCTGAGCAACAGGAAAGAAGAACCCATTGAGTGGTTACAGGACAGTCAACAGGAAACTTATACAAGAAAAATGGGAGCATGAGAGAGGTGAGGTGGTCTACATATGGCAGGCCACATCATCTCCTCTTTAAAACCCATCAGGGTTTCCATTACACGTAGAATAAAACCCAAAGTCCTTCCCTTGGCCTCTCCTTCTCCCTGTGTCCCATTTCTCAGACCAATTAGGCTGGCTTCTACCTCAGAACCCAGTCTCTGCTCCAGGGTTAGTTACCTCCTCTGAGGCTTTCCCTGGCCTATCAAGCTGAAACAGGTTTCTATACACTACAACAGGAAGCAGTATCATGCCCCCTCAAACTTCTCACCATCAGAGACTCTTCCTCATAGTCTTCTCTACATGGAGCCTGGTCACCTCACTGAGCTGATCTAATTCTAGAACACAGAGACCTGCTTCTTTGGCCTGCACAACCTGGTTTCAGGTAAGGGTAGCTTCTCCTCAGGTGAACTAAAATTTGAAAAGTGCGCCCAGACCTCCTAGGGCTTCCACCTGGGACTGGTGGTCAAGTGGGTGAAGGAACCTGACAACTGGAAGGTGATTAAATAGGAGTATTCCCAGATGAAGAAGTGAAAAAAAAGATATGTTCACCAAAGAGAAGGTGGTAGAAGTACCATAAGACCAATGGCCAAACTCCTCTAGAATATGGAGACTGGGGCAGAGGGATGAGGGGGCAGAAAGTCACCTGAGGGTCTGGTCTGAAGGAAGAACAAGCAGAGATGTTACTGAAGTAAGAGGGGGGAAAGACTGAAAATTAGGAGATGTGGAGAGCCCCTATTGATGTAAATTCACTTTTTCTGATGTAAACAATAGCGAAGTCAAGTACAGAAGTAGGGAGACCTGCACTGTGGAAAAGAGAAAAGATTGAAAAGAAGATCTAGGACTAATTCAAAGGAGGGGTGAAGGCTGCAGACTGGACTGCTGAGGAGAAGGGATATTTTGCCAGAACTTGAGACTTCTCCAGGTCAGGATGAAGTAACTGTTTTCCTCTCAGAAATGTCAGAGCTTCTGCCTGTAAGACAAGTGCTGTGGTTCGAATGTATCCAACAAAGTTCATGTCTTAGAGGCCTGATCTCCAATGTGATGGTGTTGAGTGGTGGGAGGTGGGAGGTGCTTTGGCTCTCATGAATGGATTAATGCCATTATCTTGGAAGTGGGTTTGTTACCTGTGGAGGGTGTCCAGGTTCTTGGCGTCATGAACAAAGAATTGGACAAAATGCACAAACAAAGCAAGGAAAGAATGAAGCAACAAAAGCAGAGATTTATTGAAAATGAAGGTACACTCCACAGGGTGGGAGTGGCTTGAGCAAGTGGCTCAAGAGCCTGGTTACAGAATTTTCTAGGGGTTAAATATCCTTTAGAGGTTTCCCATTGGTTACTTGGTGTTCACCCTACATAAATGAAGTAGTGGCCCGCAATCAGTCTGATTGGTTGAGGGAGGGGACCTATCAGAAGCTGAAGCGAAATTTCAAAGTTACACCTTATGCATACCTCTGACTGAAAGGGTGAAGTTACAAAGTTATACTCCTATGCAAATGAAGACTTGGTCCATGACCAGCCTGATTGGTTGTGGGAAGGGACCAATCAGAGGTACTTTCAGTTTTTCATCTACCATGCAGAAAAAGGTGGGGGGCGGTTGCAAAGGGAGTAGCCTCTGGTCCTTTTGTTACTTGGTCATAAGTTGGGGTTTTCCTTTTGATTTGGTTCTAGGAGGTTAGTGTGAATTGGCGTTAGGTTCCTTGCTTCCAGCCCCTATTCTCCTGCCTCAGGTTCATTATAAAGGACTGAGTTTGGGGCCGGGTGCAGTGTCTCACACCTGTAGTCCCAGCACTTTGGGAGGCCAAGGTGGACAGATCACAAGGTCATGAGATCGAGACCATCCTGGCCAACATGGTGAAACCCCATCTCTATGAAAAATATAAAAATTAGCTGGGCATGGTGGCATGTGCCTGTAGTCCCAGCTACTCGGGAGGCCGAGGCAGGAGAATTGCTTGAACTTGGGAGGCGGAGATTGCAGTGAGCCGAGTTTGTGGTCACTGTACTCCAGCCTGGCTACAGAGTGAGACTCCATCTCAAAAAAAAAAAAAAAAAAAATGAGTTTGACCCCCTTTTGTCTCTCTCTCATCCTCTTTGCCCTTTCACCATGTTATGAGGCAGCAAGAAGCCCCTCACGAGATACTAGTGCCATGACATTGGACTTCCCAGCCTCCAGAACTGTGAGAAAATAAATTTCTGTTCTATGTAAATTACATAGTCTGTGGTACTTTGTTATAGCAGCACAAAACAAACAAGACCACAAGCAACAATGATGTGAACAGAAAGAAAAATGGACATAACAAATGAACTGTGTTTTTTTCTAAATTAGGTCCACAAGCCCTTATCTGCGCCATCCAGACCCAAACACCTTAAGATTTTGGTAGTTCATTTGGTAGCAAAAACTGACCTTAATGGCCATGAGGATATTTAGAGTCTTCTTATATTCCACTTAGCTGATTATTCACACACATCACAGCGAAAGTATGAACATGTCTGATTACCAGTTCCTCTCCTGATCCTGTGATAAGGGCTTACAGAGTATACAGGACATACATGGTATAAATTTTCTGAAATCTTAGATTGAATTCCAAAGCACATCTGGACTTAAGGGACTGTAGATTTATATATATATATAATACATATGTATTTTATACATATACATATATATATATAATTTTCCTTTTTTTGAGACGGAGCCTTTCTCTGTCGCCCAGGCTAGAGTGCAGTGGCGCTATCTGGGTTCATTGCAAGCTCTGCCTCCCGGGTTCACGCCATTCTCAGCCTCCCGAGTAGCTGGGACTACAGGCGCACGCCGCCACGCCTGGCTAATTTTTTGTACTTTTAGTAGAGACGGGGTTTCACCGTGTTAGCCAGGATGGTCTCGATCTCCTGACCTCGTGATCCGCCCACCTCGGCCTCCCAAAGTGCTGGGATTACAGGCATGAGCCACCGCGCCCGGCAGGATTTATATTTTAAGGAGGCAGGGGAGTTATTCTCCATGGGAGGGAAAGAAGCTGTGAGCTGCCTTGTGAGCTGCATGTTTCCCTATCATGCAGATAAGAAGCTAGTTCAGTCAGGGTAGGCAGATTTGTGGATGGAAAAACTGGTGCTCACTGGAGGAGGGGAGCAGATTGAGGAATTACTGACACCTTCTAGGGGAGCCATCCAGATGTGCAGGTGAAGCACAAGGCAGGTTCTCTTCACGCCTCCACTATCCTGGCCTCGACCAAACTGCAGAGTGAAAAACTCAGGTGAGAGTGAGAAAGCACAAAAGCACTTTCAGTTAGGTTTGTAGCGGTGTGATCGTCACTTAGCATTCATTTATCTGTGTATTCATACATTTATGCATGTTTCATTCATAGATCAAACTGTTGAGGGTCCACAAACAGGCTGAAGACCTCGTCTGGAGGGAGAGTGCAGTGAACCCAAGATCTCTCAAATAAGCGCATCGACATTACAAGATTTAGAAAAGAATGAGCACGGTGCTGTGACAGCAGCTAGCGGGGGCTGGACTGGGTCCCCTCGGCCAGGCTTCCAAGTCAAGCTGCCGTTTGCGTGGGACCAGAAAACAGGCTAGTCCGCGCCCCAGGATCCCTCCCTGAAGACAAACAGAAAGCCGAGTCCTCACTTCTCCCTCTTGTCCTTCGGCGTTCGCGGGACCCGGATGCTAGACCACGGGTCCTGACGACTCGCTAGGACCCGCGGGTGCAGCTGGCCCCTGCCATTTCCGCTTCCTGCCGTGGGGCGGGGTTTCCGGTTGTCGGAGGCTAGGCTTGTCGGCTGTCAAAGGGGCGGTCCGGCCCGGAAGCGGCAGCAGCGGCGCAGAGACTGCGGGGCGGGCCATGGCGGCGAACCTGAGCCGGAACGGGCCAGCGCTGCAGGAGGCCTACGTGCGGGTGGTCACCGAGAAGTCCCCGACCGACTGGTGGGCGGCGAGACGGGCCAGGGTCGGGCCAGGGGCTGCCTCAGGGGTGGGTCTGTCTGGGGGGAGCCGGGGACTCGGGAGGAGCGGGAGCGCGATCAGGGAGCGGCACCCCGGCAGGTGGCCCGGGGCTTACCTGTCGGCCCCCTCCACACCGCAGCAGGAGCGCGTCTCCCCCCGTGACCCCTTGTCCCACCGATTGTGGACAAGTTAAACCCGGCTTGCAGGGACCCAGTGAGTCCCCGCCCCTCCCCCTGCCGCTCGCCACCCACTATGGGCTCCGCGGGCTTCCATGTTGGATCCTCGGCCTGGTCGTGCTTGCTAGCTTCGCCAGGTTCTTCTTTCGAGTCCTGGGACTTCCCTGGAGAAGGGGGCCCTGCATAGCCCTCTCTGAGAAGGCGGAAGCCACGCCCCCCCTTTTTTTTTTTTTGCAAACGCTGTGTTCAGAGATGGGCATTTGAGAGCGGCCTGGCAGCCGGGCTGTGAATGTGAGCCCTGTCCTGGGGGCTTCAGATGAGGAGCTGGGGATCTGGGTTCTTGGCTCTCTCTGAACATGGACTTCAGAACATTTGTTTCTCCAAAAAGTGTACTCTTTCCTGTGCCTGAGACATGGGAAGATGTACGAAAGTAGGATGCTCGCTATCTGTTTGGGAAAAGGTCCCGTTTTCCCTCCACCACCAAAGATATCCTCACTTTCCCATTTGCTTAAATTGTTTTCACTGACCGGTTTTGAGAAATTCCAATTCTGAGAAATATGCTGAGTATGGTGGGCTAAGGTGACCAACTTTGGGGAATAGAAACTGGGCCTTGGAGGCTGAGTCGTGGTGGGGCCACCCTGTGGTCAGCACTGAGGCCCTCCCGACTGTCTTCCCCTTGTGTGGTGGCCATCTCCACTTGTACAAGTGCTTTCTCATCTCCTCTGCACTTCCTAGTGCCCAGCACAGAGCGGCTTTTATGCAGTGTACTGTTGTGACCCTGAGGATGTTATGGCTTTGCCTTTTCCGCCGCCAGGGGCCATTAGGGGAAGAGCTTTAGAACAGCAGTTGCTTGGATCTGTGGGGTGTCTATAGACTCTCCTGTCAGGTCTGGTGCCCTGGATGGCACTTATGCCAAACAGCACATCTTCTGTTTGGGAGGCATCTAAAGAAGGATGTCTCGTCACTTCCTTGGTAGGGTTTTCTGCCTACTTTATAATCCCTCAGATTTACCCACATGTCAGTCAGTGTAATTTTTCTCAGGGGAGTTTCTAGATATCAGCCCCCTGTTTTGCCTCTCTCCTATTCCTGTTCATGTTTCTCTTAGACCTCTCCTGTTACTTCAAACCCAGTCAAAAGCATCTCTGCAATGAGCGCCCCATTTTCATGTCCTCATGATACCACTTGGCTTTAGAACCCAGAAGAATCTTTGCCCCTCTCCAACCCTCCCCAGTTAAAGATTTTGCTTCTTAACATGCTCTTGATCACTCTGTTTACCCTGGCAGACTTACCTAGGAGCTTCCTGGCACTCCTGATGTATCTCTCTTCCAGGTCTCTCTTCATCATCAGTCTTCTCAGGAACCATCACTGGTTTGGGATGATGCCTCCCAGCCCACCTGGCAGTTTGGGCTTCCTCTTCAGACCTCCTATGTTCCTAGCCTTTCCTTGGTCTTCTTACCAGAGCTGTCTGCTACCACTCCTGGCCTGGTGCTTACCCACTCCATCTACTCTCTGTCTCTCATGAGGGTTGTGGAACCTCCTCTTTCCCCTCATGAAGTCGGAACCCACCTATCTCACTGGACTCATCTGCCGAGACAGCCATGCCATGCTCCCTCCCTAACTCCAGGCTCTTGTAGCACTACAGGTTGTGTTACTCAGCAGCATGACCCATGGCCTCCACCCTCATCGTCACAGCCATTAAGGTAGTTACTCAGCAGATACTGTGTGGCAGATTCCCGCACACTGCGGAAAAATATCTGGACCATGTCACTTCCGTGTCTATAACTCTACAGTGGCTTCCTGTTGCATGTTGAATAAAGCCTAGACTCCTCGCTCTGCTGATGTCCTGCGTGACCCAGAACCTACCACCCCTTTCACTTACCACACTGTGGCCACACCTGTTTGTCACCACTCTGGCCGTCTTTCTCTTCCTCAAACTTACAAGTTGGTTCCTCTTCAGAGTCCTTGCTCTGCTGCTTCCTCTGCGTGGAGCACACTTCTTCCACGTTGTCCCCAGCCTTAATTTCCTTGCCCCAAGGTTGCCTTCTCAGAGAGGCCTTCCTTGATTCCTAGCTCCCTGTCTGTAGGCACTTTTTCCCATCTTTCTGTTTGACTTCCTTCAGACACATGCCAGACACAACATATGCTGAAAATCCTTATGGGTTTTCTTGTCACCTTTATCTCTTACTGGAAGGGGTGGGGTTTGTCTGTCCTTGGTGCCTGAGGCACAGTTGTTATGTATAGCAGATGCTTAGATGAAGGATGGACCGAGATTCATACAGAAAAAGTGGTAGAGATATCAGAGGAAGAAGAGGTGGTCTCTAGTTTGGTGGGTCATAAGAGGTTTCACACACACAGTGCTGGCATTGGGGAAGGCAGACAGAGTGGGGAGCAGCCATGACATCAGCTCTCTGTCTTGCATCTGTCTCCTGCCCCTGCTTACTCTGTATCTTGGCATTGATCTTACCTGGTTCATGTGTCACCTCTAGCACCTGCTTCACTCTCTAATAAGTACATTAGTGTTAGGTGTGTGTTTTTTCTCCCATTAGAAAGTAAGTTCCATGGGCAGGACCTTTTAGGGATTGTTCATAGCTGCATTCCTGTGACTAGTAAGCAGTAGTCTCTCAGTACTTATTTTCAAAGGCATGATTGAATTATAAGATGCTTGACACTCCATATTCCTTGCTGCTCAGAGGCCAGTGCACCATGTTTTTTCATGTTGATTTGAAACTTCCTTCACCCTTCTTTCAAAGGGCCTCTAAAATGGGAATGTGCCTCTGCGCTGGGAACATTCTTAAAGGTGGCCTGGGGTAGAGGGGGATCAAGTCAGATAGGTGGCAGGCATTGAGCTTGGCTCTTATTATATTAGCTGCTGAGTCCCTTTTTTTTTTTTTTTTTTGAGACAGAGTCCTGCTTTGTCACCCAGGCTGGAGTGAAGTGGCATGGAACCTCTGCCTCCTGGGTTCAAGTGATTTTCCTGCCTCAGAGTCCCAAGTAGCTGGGATTACAGGCATCCACCACCACACCTGACTAATTTTGTATTTTTAGTAGAGGAGGGTTTCCCATGTTGGCAAGGCTGGTCTCAAACTTCTGACCTCAGGTGATCCACCTGCCTTGGCCTCCCAAAGTGCTGGGATTACAGGCGTGAGCCATTGTAGCTGGCTGAGTCCCTTCTTGCAAGAGCTGGGTTAAGCTGCCATCTTCCGTTTCCTGCTGCTTGTGCCGGCTTGCTATCTTCTGGCAGCCAGGGCTTTGTGGTCATCAAGAGGAATGGGCTTCTTTCCTCCAGGGAGCTCCCCCAGCTCACACTGACAGTGTGCCACGTCCCAAATCTTTCTCTTGTTTCTCTGTGGTCTCTTCTCTAGTTCCTTTTCTCTGAGTGTTTCTCATTCAGTGTTTCTCTCCTTCTGTATTCTGTCTCTTCTCCTGGTAAGCAGTGCCTTTTCCCGGAGGCCTGTCTCCTCCCTACCAACCAGATCCCACTGGGCCTGGGTCTAATTTCTCCATCTTTCTCAGGCATAAGCATCTCTGGCCAGTGGCATTGGCAAAGCCCTGGGGAAGCCAAATTGAAGCTGATTTGGTTCGTATCCAACTGTTTATCCCTGGCGCTTCCGTCTGGCCAAGACTGGGGAGATGACACACACAGGACTGGGTTTTGCCTTTGACTTACAGTCCAGTGGGTCAGTGCCCGCAACCCATGTCCAGCAGTCCTGCCGGGGGTGTTGAATTGCTGCAAGGTTCATGCTAATAGCAAGTCAGAATGAATCTTTACCAGAGTTTTTTTTTTTTTTTTTTGTAAGAGTTAGGGTTTCACTCTGTTGCCTGGGCTGGAGTACAATGGCATCATCATGGCTCACTGTAGCCTTGAGCTCCCGGGCTTAAGCAATCCTCCCACCTCAGCCTCCCTAGTAGTTGGGACTGCAGGCATGTGCCACCACTCCTGGCTGATTTTTATATTTTTGGTAGAGGTAGGGTCCCACCATGTTGCCCAGGCTCGTCTCAAACTCCTGGGCTCAAGCGACCCTCCTGCCTCAGCCTCCCAATGTACTGGGATTACAGGCATAAACCACCACACCTGACCCAGAGTTCTTTTTTTTTTTTTTTTTTTTGAGATGGAGTCTTGCTGTGTTGCTCAGGCTGAAGTGCAGTGGCATGATCTTGGCTCACTGCAAGCCCCACCTCCTGGGTTCATGTCATTCTCCTGCCTCAGCCTCCCGAATAGCTGGGACTACAGGCGCCTGCCACCACACCCAGCTAATTTTTTGTATTTTTAGTAGAGATTTGATTTTACCGTGTTAGCCAGAATGGTCTTGATCTCATGACCTCGTGATCCCCATCCGCCTGACTTGGCCTCACAGGGTGCTGGGATTACAGGCATGAGCCAGTGCACCTGGCCCAGAGTTCTTATGAATAATTAATCTTACAGGAAAAGAAAGCCATGGCCCCATGTCACCCATGGAGAGATAGGCTCTGCTAGATAGAAAACTTGCTCATGGGTACCTGTCCGTGAGGGGCTTGGCAGGTTCATGGTTTTAACTGTGTGATTTCATGTTGTGTCATTCCTTTGTGGTTTCTAATAAACACAACCTACAGTAGTCTGTGTTTACCAAAGAATCTCAAGCCTAGAAGGACCTGCTGCCCTACCTGCCAGGCTTCACTGGAGCCAGGGCAGACGTGCACAGGAGTGGTGGGCAGCCTTCCAAGGGGCCCAGTGCGTGTATTTCTCCGACTTGCTTCTCCTTTTGGGTGCTCTACGTTCAGGAATATGTAGATATGTTTTGTCTTTTCAAATCCATATACCTGGTGTGGCCAGGTGAGTATTTGACACACGAATGTATAGCAGTCGTTGGAAACTCCACAGCTCATGTTTTCCTCGTAGTAGATGTGTGCTCCCATCTCTGTGCCTTTGTCCCTCACAACCCCCACCCCATGGCAAGTCAGGCCAGTGTCCTCCCAGCTGCAGAGCTGAGAAGGCTGCACAGTTGCCTACTGAGAACCTGGTTAGCGGGCTAGAGCAAAGTGAGAAGGGGCCTGTGTCCACTCACAGTGTTACTGTCGGCCCAAGCTCTTTGGGGTATAGCTGAAAGTCATGGTAGGTGCGGTGAGGAGAGATGGAACCCAAGGTACTGGCTACAGAGCTCACTTGTGTTTCGTTTCAGGGCTCTCTTTACCTATGAAGGCAACAGCAATGACATCCGTGTGGCTGGCACAGGGGGTGAGTATGACTCCAAATGGACTCGGGGACACCAGGAGGTAGGAGGGTGACGTGTGCAAAAGAGAGGATTGTGACCATCAGCAGTCCATCTCAGCTGGCATTTCAGCTATTGCACAAGAAGAAGGGGACTCTATCACACAGGTGGCCTCTGCCAGTGGCTCAACACCTTCCTCCGCTGAGGGTGGGAAGTGGACTGGAGCCTGCCTCCTGCAGACCCACCCCACATTAACTCCATTGGGGGTACCCTGGCCCCTTGATCAGGATATGAGCCAACAACAGACAGGACCGGGGGTCAGCGCACTCAGCCGTCTTGGTCCACTGAGCCACATGGGGCTTCCAGTGCTCACTGGCCACTTCTGGCAGGCCTTTGGTTTCAGATATATGTAAGTGAAAACATTCCTTCTTGGCTCTCCTCCCCTCTGAGTGCAGGGGAGTGCTTTTTCTGTGTCTACGTGGGGAGAACTGAGAGGGAAACAGGCCTCTCCAGCTTGTGGGCAGCCTGCGTCCAGGGAGCTGTGGTGGGAAGCTCACCAGTCTCAGAACTGGTGCTGGTGGAAAGAAGTTCCACAGACATGTCCTAGTCTCCCTTTGTCCTGCCCTGATCTTGTGCCGAGTGCTTGCAGGGGCCCCATCCTCACTGGGAGAGGCAGTATCACTGCAGATAGTCACGGGGGAGGCTCTGGGGGTCTCTGCAGGAAGGACAGGCTCTTGGCCAGCACAGAGCAGAGATTGTCAGGGTAGGCTGGGTCAGAGTGTGACCTGTGGGCCCACCAGCTGACACCCTTGACTGCTTCTCCTCCAGAACTTCCCTGACCCCTCCCTCTGTCCTGAGCCAGACATGGCTTCATTGTTCAATGAGCGCTCGGAGTGTGTTCTCCACGGTTTGGTGGCTGTTGTTGGTAGAAAGCCCCTTCCTTTCACAACCTTTTCGGGAGGTGTCCCCTTTCTAGAAGGATCACCATTGAACAGTAGATATGTGGTGTGGCAGGTGACTGGGAGTTGCAGGGATCAACAACTTGAGTTTCCTGTCATCATCCCCAGTGGCACAAGACAGGGCTCTGCTGCAAACACAACAAGTTACTGTCCCCAGAGTGGGGACTCATGACTGCCTCCACTTATGTGGAGCCCCGTAACTGAAATACCTGATCAGCTCTTCCTCCTTATAACCTGGGAAAGCTTGTGGGGGCTAAGCCTCAGTGTCAGGGGAGAATCGTTTAGAGCTGCCCACTCCTGCGCTCCCCCTGCCCCCATCACCC
Source organism: Rhinopithecus bieti (assembly GCF_001698545.2). Lineage (NCBI taxonomy): Eukaryota > Metazoa > Chordata > Mammalia > Primates > Cercopithecidae > Rhinopithecus > Rhinopithecus bieti. The sequence goes on from NW_016811744.1 coordinate 614,149, forward strand.
TCTCTTCTGGAGTCTGTGAGGGCTGAGCCAGTTATGCTGCTGCAGGACTTTCAATCTGGTCTGGCCCCCTAGGCGGCCCTGGAGCTTGAGCAGACACAGGTGCAGGCAGTGGTGACTCTACAGGCCCTGTTATTCCGGGCCCCTTTGCAAGGTTGAGGCAACAATAAAATTTTGATGGAGACATCCTCCATTTGGAAGTCTGGTGGCTGGTTTTGCCATGGAAGTGACCCTGTTTTTATTTCCAGAATTACCTCTGGGTTTAGAGAAGTGGTTTTTAAAAGAGTGTGAGTGAAAAAAATTACCTGAGGTACTTGTCAGAATCACAGACTCCTAGGTCCCACCCAGCTCTCATCAGTCAGTTTAGTGGGGCTGGTGCCCAGGACTCTGATTGTAAACATGCCCCTAGAAAGATTCTGATACAGGTAGAGGTGAGAAGCCCTGGTTTAGAGGCAGCTTGGCTTCCCTTCCTGGTGGGACCAGGGCCAGCAGGGAATGTCAGGGCCACCCCTGACCTTCCTTGTGACTCTGCTGCAGAGGGTGGCCTGGAGGAGATGGTGGAGGAGCTCAACAGCGGGAAGGTGATGTATGCCTTCTGCAGAGTGAAGGACCCCAACTCCGGACTGCCCAAATTTGTCCTCATCAACTGGGTATGTGGAGCTCGTTTCATTTAGGTGTGACCCAGGAAACCCCATTGTCTTCTTTCCTGTTTTGACTTGACTTCAGGAACAGAGTGTTTTACAGGCATGACTTAGTGGATCAATAGAACAGCTCTGAGCTGGTGAATGAGCAGACTAGTTGACAGATTCACTGTGTCCCAAAGAATAACTGTGGCTTTGCTATGCAGAATTCACCCTCCAAGCCTAGAGTTTTTCCTGCAAAATGGAGTAAAAGCAGTCGCAGGGAGTCCTTGCTTCGTGCTCTTGAGGGTGGTGGTTCTGATGGAGTAGAGAGCCTGAGGGAGTATTTAGGAGCCTGGCAGTGCAGGGACAGGGCCTCCTTGATCCCTTGGTGGGGATCAAGAAAACTCTTGAAGGCCGGGTGCGGTGGCTCACACCTGTCATCCTAGAACTTTGGGAGGCCGAGGCGGTTGGATTGCCTGAGCTCAGGAGTTTGAGACCAGCCTGGGCAACACGGTGAAACCCCGTCTCTACTAAAATACAAAAATTAGCTGGGCGTGGCAGCATGCACCTGTAGTCCCAGCTACTCGGAAGGCTGAGGCAGGAGAATTGCTTGAACCTGGGAGGCAGAGGTTGCAGTGAGCTGAGATTGTGCCACTGTACTCCAGCCTGGGCGACTGAGCAAGACTCCATCTCCAAAAAAAAAAAAAGAATGAAAACGAAAACTCATGAAATGCTCCCACAGGGAAAGCCGGTAGCCATCCTGCCAAGGGAGCGTCCATGGGCCCCTTGGAGGCATGGGAACTTACCTCACCAGTGTGATGCAGTCAGAAGAATTGGTTCTGCTTTGGGGGTTGCAGTTTTCTCTTTTCTGGGACATAGGGTAGATGTTGGGTCCCCAGGGGAGGGAAGTGGCTCTGGGGGAGGCCTGGGTCATTCTGGGCATACTTGTGTTACAGACAGGCGAGGGTGTGAACGATGTGCGGAAGGGAGCCTGCGCCAGCCACGTCAGCACCATGGCCAACTTCCTGAAGGTGAGGCCTGGCGAGGCCTGCTCCACTGGGAACAGGCCTCACAGGCTTGAGGTCTCCCAGGTTCCTGGGTGTAAGCAAGTGGGAATCAGAACTGGATTCGGGAGTGTGCTCTTGGCTAATGCTCTCTGCCTGCCCTTCAGGGCATGACCGGAGGCTGCTTCACTCTCCATCAGCGAATGCATGGGAGGTCAGGATGTTGCCAGGGCCACCTACAGGCCGGCCTCAGTGGGGCAAAATAAAGGACCATGCTGGAACTGGTGCTGTGAAAAGGCTGGGCCCTGGTTCTGTTTTGTTTTATGATGCCTCTAAACAGCCTAGTAATACCGTCAGGATTTGGAGGAAGGGGAGAGTACCCACCATCGTAGCACGCACATGGCCTTTTGATGCGTTCCTTTCCAGCCCCCATTTCTACATGGATTCATGTCAGTCCTATAATAGAACCTTTTTAAATTTTAAAAACTATTTGTAACAAAAGCATTTGTTGGTCACTTGTCAGGTAACTTTTTGCATTTCGCTGGTTGCATTTCTCTGGCAAAGGAGACTCAGAATTTTGATTTCTGGTTCTGCCAACATTTCTTCAGCTATACCTCAGTTTCCATCTAGGAGCCGATAAGAGAATTCCCAGCTTATCAGGTATACAGTTTTGAGTATCCTTTATCTGAGATGCTTAAGACCAGAAATGTTTTGGATTTTTTCGGATTTGAGAATATTTGCATTAAATACTTACCAGTTCAGCGTCCAAAATCCAAAATTCTCCAGAATCTGAATGTGGTTTTTTTTTTTTTGAGAGAGTCTCACTCTGTCACCCAGGCTGGAGTGCAGTGGCGCTATCTCAGCTCACTGCAAGCTCCGCCTCCTAGGTTCACGCCATTCTCCTGCCTCAGCCTCCCGATTAGCTGGGGCTACAGGCACCCGCCACCACGCCCAGCTAATTTTTTGTATTTTTTTAGTAGAGACAGGGTTTCACCGTGTTAGGATGGTGTTGATCTCATGACCTCGTGATCTGCCCGCCTCGGCCTCCCAAAGTGCTGGGATTACAGGTGTGAGCCACTGCGCCCAACCTAGAATCTGAAATTTTTTGAGTGCTGACATAATGCTTAAAGGAAATGTTGATTGGAGTAGTTCGGATTTCGGACTTTTAGGTTAGGGATGCCCAACCTGTATAGTAACAGTGAATGAGGTCATGGGTCTGGCTTCTCATGAAGATATCAGTAGCTTACTTTTTGTAGAAAACGTGTATGGCATTCTTTTATCAGAGTTGTTTGTTTGTTTGTTTGTTTGTTTTGAGATGAGACTCATTCTGTCACCCAGACTGGAATGCGGTGGCATGATCTCGGCTCACTGCAGCCTCTACCTCCCAGGTTCAAGTGATTTTCCTTTCTCAGCCTCCTGAGTAGTTGGAATTACAGGTGCCTGCCACCATGCCCAGCTAAGTTTTGGATTTTTAGTAGAGATGGAGTTTCCCCATGTTGGCCAGGCTGGTCTGGAATCCCTGACCTCAAGTGATCTGCCCTCCTCAGCTTCCCAAAGTGCTGGGATTATAGGCGAGAGCCACCGCGCCCGGCCCAGGGTTTTTATAAATTTATATGTAATAGTTGCACATATTTTTTGCATACATGTCATATTTTGATATCTGTATACAGTGTATACAATGAATCAGGGTAATTAGCATGTCCATCACCTCAAACATCTATCTTTTCTTTGTGTTGGGAACATTATAATATTTCTGTTCGAGGTAATTTGAAATATACAAAATTATTGTTAACTACAATTTCCCTTCTGTACTATTGAATACTAGAATTTATTCCTTCTATTTAACTGTATTTTTGTACCTGTTAAGCAACTTCTCTTCATTTTCTCTCCCCCATGCCCTTCCCAGCCCCTGGTAACCACCATTCTACTTTCTCCCTCCATGATACCCACTTTTTTAGCTCCCACATATGAGTGAGAACATGCAATACTTGTCTTCTGTGCCTGGCTTATTTCCCTTGACATTATGGCCTCCAGTTTCATCCGTGTTGCTGCAAATGACAGGATGTTATTCTGTTTTATGGCTGAATAATATTCCCTCGTGTTTATATACTACATTTTCTTTACCCTTTCATCCATTGATGGATGTCTTTGTTGATTCCATATCTTGGCTGTTGGTAATAGTGCTGAACGTCAGAGTTGGATGTATCCCCAGCAGTGGGATTGCTAGATCATAAGCTAGTTCTGTTTTTAGTAGGACTAAAATAGCCAGGTGTGGTGGGGGGCACCTGTAATCCCAGCTACTCAGGAGGCTGAGGCAGGAGAATCTCTTGAACCCGGGAGGTGGAGGTTGCAGTGAGCTGAGATTGTGCCACTTCTCTCCAGCCTGGGCGACAGAATAAGACTGTCTCAAAAAAGAAAACCAAAAAACCATACTGATTTTGTAATGGCTGTACTACTTTACATTCCTACCAACAGTGTATAAGAGTTTCCCTTTCTCCACATCCTTGCTAGCATTTAGTTTTTGTTTTTTATAATAGCCATTCTAACTGTGGTAAGATGATAGCTCATTATGGTTTTGGTTTGCATTTCCCTGATGATGGTTAGTGATGTTGAGCGTTTTTTCATACGTAGTTAGCCATATGTATATCATCTTTCTAGAAATATCTGTTAAGGTCTTTTGCCCATTTTAAAATCAGATTATTATTTTTTTGCTACTGAGTTGTTTGAGTTCCTTTTATATTCTGGTTGCTAATTCCTTGTCAGATGGATAGTTTGAAGATATTTTCTCCCATTCTGTAGGTTGTCTGTTTACTTTGTTGATTGTTTCATTTGCTGTGCGGAAGCCTTTTAGCTTGTTGTAGTCGGATTAGTTTACTTTTGCTTTTGTTGCCTGGGCTTTTGAGGTCTTAACCCCAAAAAAATCTTTGCCCAGATCAATGTCCAGGGGTGTCTTTCTAATGTTTTCTTTGAGTAGTTTCATAGTTTCAGGTCTTACATTTAAGTCTTTTTAATCCATTTTGAGTTTTTTTTTTATATGGTGGAAGATGAAGATTTGATTTCATTCTTCTGCATGTAAATATCCAATTTTCCTTGCCCTGTTTATTAAATAGACCGTCCTTTCCACAGTGTGTGTTCCTGTCACCTTTGTTAAAAATGAGTTGGCTGTAAGTGTGTGGGATGGTGCTCTGTTAGTTTCCATTGTTCTGTATGTCTGTGTTTATGCCAGTACCATGCTGTATTGATTACTATAGCTTTGTAGTTTAATTTGAAATCAGGTAGCATGAAGCCTCCAGCTTTGCTCTTTTTGCTTTGGATTGCTTTAGCTATTCAGGGTCTTTTGTGATTTCCAGATGGCATTTAAAATTGGTTTCCATTGATTAGAAGGAAGGCCTTTGATGCAAATCATGCCTGGGCTGTCTACTGATATGCAGCAGGGAACATCTACAGAAGGAACCGCTGGATAACACAGTAGAGGGCAAGGGTTTCACATGAACTGGGACAAGTATGAGGGGTTTGCTCCAAGTTGGTTTGTTTGAGCCCTTGAGGGGAACTCATGCCTCAGTTTTCAGCAGCCAGACAGGTGCCTTCTGGTTTCCTGATTCTAGTCTTGTGTGGTGTAGTAGTGGCCTGTGCTGTGTGGACTGACAGGAGTTTGGCCCATAACCTGGGCTGACAAAGCCTTTCTTTCAAGTGCCGTTCCTGCTGCAGGGGGCCCACGTGACCATCAACGCACGGGCCGAGGAGGATGTGGAGCCTGAGTGCATCATGGAGAAGGTGGCCAAGGCTTCAGGTGCCAATTACAGCTTTCACAAGGAGAGTGGCCGCTTCCAGGACACGGGGCCCCAGGCCCCAGTGGTGAGTGCTGCCTGCCCATCGCCAGTCCCTTTGTTGCTCAGGGCCTGAGGGCAGGGGGCCAGGAATGTGCACTTCCCAGCACCCAGGCTGGCTGGGCCCATGCCTGCCTAGTTTCTGCAGGTGGTAACCCTTGAGCTGTGGGGAGTGCCCACTGACCAGATGAGCAGGAGTAGCCCTCTGACTTTGCCTAGGGCTTGGACTAGCTGTTCTTTAGCCTTCATCTGGAGCCCAGCCTGTGTGATCAGAGTGGAGGCTCTGCAGGATGCATGGCTATGATAGTCTGGCTGCCCTCGAGGTCATGGCATTGGCACATCCTGGGCTGCCCCTGGAGGTAGCTGCTGTGGAGGGACTAAAGGGGGCATCAAGGCAGAGCCTGAAACCAGAGCAGGCCCCTTGGAGTCATGTGAGATACCTGTGGGCCTGCAGCCCCGGTGATGTGTGGAGCTGATGGCTGGGAGCTGCGTCCACAGATGTGTGGTTGGGCTCAGTGGTGGTTCCTTGGACGCTCTTGTGCTAGTCAGCTGTCTGAGTGCCCCTGGCCAGAGGCCTGCTTCAGAACTGCCCAATGTCTAGGAGTTTGCAGGTGGAGTATGGGGGCCTTTCTTGCCCTGGCCCCCATCTATGAGGGCCAAAGACCACCAGAGACCCCTCTAGTGTTGTCTGGGATTGAGCCTCCCCCTTGGGGCAGTGTCCTGGGCTTCTTTCAGGTCATCTTGGTATGTGTCTCCTTGAGGGTCACTGGGCAGTGCTCTGCTGCCTCTGCTGGCTCCAGTCCTAGCAGCACTCACCTGTGCTGTCACAAGTTTAGTGTATTCTCTCCTCTGGTGCCTGTGGGACTGGCCTTCCACCTGGGTCCAGGTCTCTAATGAGTGCTGTCCCCTACAGGGCTCTGTGTACCAGAAGACCAATGCTGTGTCTGAGATTAAAAGGGTTGGTAAAGACAGCTTCTGGGCCAAAGCAGAGGTGAGTGCCGCCCCAGGGCGTGCTGGGCACATGGGAGTGTTCTGCTTGCTGTGGCTCAGCTTTCTTCGCAGCGAGCTCGTGCAGCATCCACTCTCCTTGGTGCCCATTACAGATGGTCACACTGAGGCTCGGGTAGGTTAAGCCACAAGGCTAATGAGCGACTGGCTCTGGTGCCCGTCTTTGGCCATATGCCTAAAACCCAGTCCTGGGCAGGGGATTAGGCTGAAGTGTCAGCACAGGGCTGAGCGGGCAGCGGCTCTCCCTGCAGAAGGAGGAGGAGAACCGTCGGCTGGAGGAAAAGCGGCGGGCTGAGGAGGCGCAGCGGCAGCTGGAGCAGGAGCGCCGGGAGCGTGAGCTGCGTGAGGCTGCGCGCCGGGAGCAGCGCTATCAGGAGCAGGGTGGCGAGGCCAGCCCCCAGAGGTGAGCCAGAGGTGGAGGCTGGCCTGGGGGACCCACCCTGGGGCATTGCTGGGCATCCGCTCCATCCCACGGAGGCAAGGAGGACTGAGGGGTGCGGCGTGAGAACCTGTGGCTGTGCCTCAGCTGTGCCCCACCCGGCCCTTCCCAGCAGGACGTGGGAGGAGCAGCAGCAAGAAGTGGTTTCAAGGAACCGAGATGAGCAGGTAAGATGAGGGTGCTCTACTTGTTTGGACCTGTACTGGTCACACACAGAAGTCCTTGATCATGGATTGAGGGCCCAGCCCAGACCTGGGCAGAAGCTGCCCTGCAGTCAGCTGGGGCAGGTTGGAATCTGGGCAAGCTGACAGTAGAGAGGAAAGTCAAAGGCGGAAGCTTCGGGCTTGGACCACACCTGGTCCTGGGGGAGGCCCTGTGAGCCCCTTGGCTTCTGTGTTTTACTTCTCTTTTTAAAGGTACTTTTATTTTAAATGACTTCTCACCTGAGAACATATTTTGCTTCCTGGCCCCATACTCACCCTTGAGGAGCTACCGGACTGACAGCTGCAGGGGCTGTGATCTGGGGAGAGGTGGTGAAAGTTTTGCCCACTGCCTGGGTCAACATGTGCTTCCCTCCAGGAGTCTGCCATGCACCCGAGGGAGATTTTCAAGCAGAAGGAGAGGGCCATGTCCACCACCTCTGTCTCCAGTCCTCAGCCGGGTGAGACCTTCCTCTGGGCCTGGCCATGAGGCAGCAGCAGGGTGAGGGGGATCCTGGGGTCCTATGTGGACTCCCCTGAGGCTAGTGACATGTATCGGTGACAGGGATGAGTGAGAAGGGACACCTAGGGCCCTTGACCTCATCAGTGACCACACTGGTCACCAGTTTGGCCTCCAGAAGATACTGGGCTGCGCTGTCTACCAGGTCACCACATAGCACATGGCCCTGGGGTCTCTGTTCCTGCACTAGCCAGGGCAAGCCCCATGAGACTGCCTCTAGCACACCAGGGTGGAGGGTGCTGTGGGGGTGTGTGTGCGTGTGTGTGTGTGTATGTGCGTGCGCATGTGCGTGTGCAGCAGGTGGTGTTTCTGAAGTGATGTTGTATTTATTTACCCGGATTTGCAGGCAAGCTGAGGAGCCCCTTCCTGCAGAAGCAGCTCACCCAACCAGAGACCCACTTTGGCAAAGAGCCAGCTGCCACCGTCTCAAGGCCTAGGGCAGGCAAGGCGCTTGTCATCCCATGGGGACCCTGGGGGACAGCAGTAGAGAAGGGGGATGTGTGGGAGTGAGAACCCGTTGTGTTCCCTGGTGCAGATCTCCCTGGTGAGGTGCCGGCGCCCAGCACTCCTCCATGTCTGCTGCAGGCAGAAGAGGAGGCTGTGTATGAGGGACCCCTGGAGCAGGAGACCTTCTACGAGGAGCCCCCACTGGTGGGTTCCTACAGTGGGGCTGGGGCCAGGAAGGGGCTGCATACTCAGGAACACTTATCATGGGCCAAGTTTTCTGGGGGCATGCAACAAGTTTTAAAGCACATGCATTTTTGGAGCAGCCCTGTGCTATAAATTGTCAGGGCAAGCACCACTCTACAGGAGGTGCTGGGTGGGAAGGGGACCTTGCAGCCCATGGCTGAGGTATTTGCGCACTGCCCTGTGGCTTCTGTGCTCTGGTAGGGTGGGCACAGCAGCAGCCCCCGAGCCTGTAGACTGCTTTCCCTCTGTGTACTCCCAGCTTGACCCGAGCCATGTGGGGCAGAGCAGCGACTGGGTGTAAGGGCTGAGTCTGGGGTAACACCTTTGTCATCCCTGGGCAGGTGCAGCAGCAAGGTGCCGGCTCTGAGCACATTGACCACCACATTCAGGGCCAGGGGCTCAGTGGGCAAGGGCTCTGTGCCCGTGCCCTGTACGACTACCAGGCAGGTAAGGTGCCCTGGCCTGGCTGGCACGGACCACAGGGTCCTGAGGTTAGGAGACAAGAGGGTCTGGGGTTTTATGGGAAGATGGCACCAGGGGGTGTCAGGAAGAGAAGACAGGAGGGTGAGTGGTGCGTTTAGGGGTAGAAGCACCTCTGGAGTGGGGGCGACTGTGGCACTGGAGTGTCCTGCACAGCCCAGGCCTCCCCATGTGTTCCTCGTAGCTATTTGCTGGCCGCTGATGTAGAATCCCAGTTGCCATCCTTGTCACAAAACATGGGGTCTGAGCAGGGAGGTGGGCCAAGCCTGGATGCTGGTTCCCCAGGCGTCCCTGGTGGAAGCCTTGGAAAATGGGGTGGAGGCTCCCCACGGAGCAGGCTGGTGTCTACACTAGCCTTTTTTGGGAATGCTCTGTAGGAGGGTGTGCCCTGAGGCTGTGGTCACCAGAGCAGCATTGGGACAGGGTGCAGTGTTGGCCAAGGCTTAGCAGCGTGGCAGGGATATTTCTGAGGAGGAACCAGAGCCACAGCGAGCTGTACTGCAGCAGGGTAGGGCTGCCGTGTGCTGCCCAAGCAGGTGGGATGTGGGAGGGAGCCCCTGATATGCATCTGGGCTCATCCTCTTTGCAGCCGACGACACAGAGATCTCCTTTGACCCCGAGAACCTCATCACGGGCATCGAGGTGATCGACGAAGGCTGGTGGCGTGGCTATGGGCCGGATGGCCATTTTGGCATGTTCCCTGCCAACTACGTGGAGCTCATTGAGTGAGGCTGAGGGCACATCTTGCCCTTCCCCGCTCAGACATGGCTTCCTTCTTGCTGGAAGAGGAGGCCTGGGAGTTGACATTCAGCACTCTTCCAGGAATGGGACCCCCAGTGAGGATGAGGCCTCAGGGCTCCCTCTGACTTGGCAGACTCAGCCTGTCACCCCAAATGCAGCAATGGCCTGGTGATTCCCAAACATCCTTCCTGCATCCCCCTGACCCTCCCACACAGCTTGGCTCTTGCCCCCGACAGGATACTGAGCCAAGCCCTGCCTGTGGCCAAGCGCTGAGTGGCCACTGCCAAGCTGTGGGGAAGGGTCCTGAGCAGGGGCATCTGGGAGGCTCCGGCTGCCTTCTGCATTTATTTGCCTTTTTTCTTTTTCTCTTGCTTCTAAGGGGTGGTGGCCACCACTGTTTAGAATGACCCTTGGGAACAGTGAACATAGAGAATTGTTTTTAGCGGAGTTTGTGACCAAAGTCAGAGTGGATCATGGTGGTTTGGCAGCAGGGAAGTTGTCTTGTCGGAGCCTGCTCTATGCTCCCCACTCCATTTCTCTGTCCCTCTGCCTGGGCTATGGGAAGTGGGGATGCGGATGGTCAAGCTTCCACCCTGGGTATTCGAAAACAGCAGACACAACATGTTCCTCCACACGGCTCACTCAATGCCTGCCGGCCCCAGTGTGTGCCTCAACTGATTCTGACTTCAGGAAACGTAACACAGAGTGGCCTCGGCCTGTTGTCTTCCCCTATTTTCTGTCCCACCTCATCCGTGTCCCTGAAGAACAAATATGCTTTTGGACCACGAATTCCCAGTTTGGTCTACACAGGCTCGCAGCTCTGACCTGCCCTGCTATAGCCTGAATGCTCCCATGTGGGAATAGCACCCGGCCGCCTGCCCGGTGTCTGCCTCTGCTCTGTGTCTGGTGTGAGCACCCTCACCCTGAGACTGCGGCTGATGATGATCAGCCACCAGGAAGAGGCTAAATGTTAAGATGGGACTGAAGTCAGAGTCTTCCTGCGTTCCAGTTCCTCTGGGAGAGGCCAAGGGCTGCCCTGCTCCCAGCTTCAGGGAGCCTCACAGTGGGATGGCCCACTGTGTGGTGTGAGTATCTGGCACCCACCGAGCATCCAGGGAATTAGGTCCCTCCTGTGCCCCAGAGCTGCTAGGCGGACGTGCGTGACTCGAGGCGTCACCTGCTGGTGCGTGGGGTGAAGGCTGCATGGAGTCCAACCCTGCTCCCGGCTTTCCTGTGGTCAGGCCTCTCCCCTTTTTGCCAGGGCTTCCTGGTGCCTCTCCCATGAAGAGGGAACTTCCCCTCCACTCCCATGGAAGACCCAAGTTTGGGCTGTTGCCAGCTTTGAGGCCCCCTCTGGGCTTACCTGTCCCCACCCAAGAGTCAGGGCTCAAAGTGCCACCTGGGGGTTGCAAGGACAGCAGAGGACCACCTGCCCTCTGTAGGAAGCTGTCCGGGAAGCCATGTCCTGGCTGTGGTCCTTGCTCCCCATGGGGAGAGCCGGGTCACTTGGCCTCTTCTAACTGGCCCCAAGCACGCCAGTTCTAGAGCATGGTTATTTACTAAGTGGCTCTGAAGCTTCAGGGTCACCACAGGCTTGTCCTGCCTGCAAACTCATGGAGTGGTTGCAGCCCTGGCTCAGTGTCCTGATGTCTAGGGGTGGGTACTAGGCTCCTGCCCCTGGTGACATGGGCATGGAGTGGGGGAAGGTGGATGGCTGCACCCCTGGTTCTGGAGTCCCCATAGCTGATGGTGCGGTGAGCCTGGCATGCCCGGCTGCGCTGGAGTCCAGGCTGTGGGAGGAGGTGCCTTTATTGCCCAAGCCCAACCCGTCACTTGGCCTTGCCCTGGGCTGCCACAGCCTCCATGGCCTTCCGCACCGTTTCCTCATCACCCAGGAACTGCATAGGCTTGGTGGGCTTCAGCTCCTTGTTCAGCTCATACACGATGGGGATCCCCGTGGGCAGGTTCAGCTCCATGATTGCCTGGTCTGACATCCCTGTGCCGGAAGGAATAGGTGTCCTTAGCCCCTCTGTCCCCAGCCTATTCACACAGCAGACACTATATGACCTTTATGGGCCACAGAGCCAGTTCCCCTGGCACCAACCTTTCCAGCCCTGAGAGCGAGGCCACAGAAATGTTGCCGAAGGTCAAGGCATAACTGAGTTAGACAAGCAGCCTACAGAAATAGCCCAGTGGTGAAACAAATGGGGACTTCAGCCCCACCCAAGTGGCTGTGACCTGTGGTGGTGCTGTCCATAGTCCCCTCAGCCCAGTGTGACTCCAGCCAGACTGAAGTTGAGGGTCAGGAAGGACACTAGCCCTTTGGTTTCTTTCTTTATTTTTGAGATGGAGTTTTGCTCCTCTTGCCCAGGCTGGGGTGCAATGGCGCGATCTCGGCTCACTGCAACCTCCACCTCCTGGATTGAAGCAATTCTGCTTCAGCCTCCCAAGTAGCTGGGATTACAGGTGAGCGCCACCACACAGGGCTAATTTTGTATTTTTAGTAGAGACAGGTTTCACCACATTGGTCAGGCTGATTTCAAACTGCTGACCTCAGGTGATCCACCTGCCTCAGCCTCTCAAGGTGCTGGGATTACAGGAGTGAGCCACCGCGTCTGGCGCCCTTTGGTTTCCAAAGTGCTCTATATTCTAGACATCCTGAACAGGAGCAAGTGTGGAATGGAGCTGGAGGAGGGACAGGGAGGCCAAGCCTGGTCGAAACCTGACCCTGCGTGCCTCCTGCAGCCCCCGAGCTGGGAATAGCAGCTCGACCTTTGATATTCGCGCCACTCCACCCCCGCTCCATGCAGAAAAGTTTAAGAGAATGTTCCCTGGGGATTCAGGGACTCCCACTGAAATCCCCTCATATTCACCACCAAAAGTGCATCCCCTTTCCCCAAACCAGGCTGTGGGAGGGTCACGGGGCTGGCATGAAGCCTCTAGAAGGGAGAGAAGGCAGGTGGTCCTTCCTTTTGCCTGGCCCCGGTGTCAGGTGCCAGGCATCTGTGTTTGGAGTTGGCAGGCTTGGGGCGGGCTGGGTCTCCGGGGCCTGCCGGTCTGGGTGCTCTGGTCAGCTGCCCATAGGCCCCAGGAGCAGAAGGTTTGGGGCACACCCTTCTAGCCTTTCCAGGACTCAACAAGCTTTAAGGTCATTCAGATGCTAATTTAGACTGCCCTGGTGTCAGAATACTAAGGTGGGAGGCGGAGTGGAGGTGCCAGTCACTCTGGGTGAGGCCTCACTGCACCCATGCATCCCGGGCCCGTTTGTCAGCCCTTGCTCTTCAGTGGGAGCCCCGCTGCAACCCCGGAGTCCGGCCACTCCATAGTCTTGCATCCCTGTTTTGATTGGTCTTTCCTTTGTCCAGAGAGGGGCTGCAGAGGCAGATAGGTGTTGGAGCTCATGCAGGGAATCTGAGGACCTGAGGGGGAAGGGTCCTGCGAGGGGTCCAAGCTTACACATCAAGAGGCAGTAAGTACTGGAGGGAGCCCTGGGAGCTCCCCACCACCCCGGAAAAGGGAGAGGCCCAGAGATGGAGGTGGTTTGTCCAGGGCCCCTGGTAAGCCGGGATTTGGAGCTAGATGCTCTAAGCCCAGCCCCTCCGTTTCCTAGCTGGGTGTCCCTAGGCAGATGCCCCTTTGGAGTCTGCCCCGCCTCGGGACACAGCGAGCTTCAAGTGCGGTCAGCCCCTGTGGAGTGTGTCCCGGTTACACAGAAATGAGGGAAGTTTCACAAAACTAAAAAATGGCTGCTTAGCCCTCCTTTTTCAGTGAACAATGTGGAGCCCCACGCCTAGAAAGTGGCCTGGTCCATGGGCTAGAGGCTTTGCTGAGATGAGAAGCCAGCTGAGGCTGCTGCCCACCCACCCCGCCCGGGCTTCTGAGGGCCGCCTCACCTTCCAGGTGCTTGACAATGCCCCGCAGGCTGTTCCCATGAGCTGCAATGAGCACTCGCTTGCCAGCCTTGATCTGGGGAACAATCTCCTCGTTCCAGAAGGGCAGGGCCCGGGCAATGGTGTCCTTGAGGCTCTCGCAGGTGGGCAGTTCCCCGGGCTTCAGGCCTGCGTACCGACGCTCCTGGGGGACACAGGCACGCTGCTTTCCCACCTAACGGGCTCCCACCCAACTACCCACCCCGCAGCTTCCCAGAGGCCTTCCCAGCGGAGGCAGCCCACCTTGCTAATGGAGTTGTAGTAGGGGTGCTTCTCGTCCATTGGGGGCGGCGGGATGTCAAAGGAGCGCCTCCAGATCTTCACCTGCTCCTCCCCGTGCTTGGCGGCCGTTTCTGCCTTGTTGAGGCCTGTGAGGCCCCCGTAATGCCGCTCGTTGAGGCGCCAAGTGCGCACCACAGGTAGCCACATCTGGTCCGTGCCATCCAGGATGGCCCAGAGGGTGCGGATGGCCCGCTTCAGCACCGACGTGTAGCAGATGTCAAACTCCATTTTGGCGTCCTTGATGGCCTTGGCTCCCCGCTTGGCTTCCTCGGCCCCCTTTTCACTCAGCTCTGCATCGAACCAGCCACAGAAACGGTTCTCCTGGTTCCATGTGCTCTCGCCGTGCCGGACCATCACAAGGCGGTGGGTGGCCATGGTGGCAGCAGGGACCACAGAGGACTCTGGATGGGGACGGCTGCTTCCCTACACTCCCAGCTTTATAACAGTGTCTTCCCAGCCCCCACCCCAGCCAACTGCCAATCAGCATTCCAGGCGGTGGCAGGTGACCAGTAGCTGAGCTGCTGGGGGCTGGGGGCCAGGGGAGCAGGCCAAGAAGCTGTGCTTAAAATAGCCCTATGCATCCACCAGCTCCTGGCCTGGGTTCAGGTGGCATGTCCATAACCAGCTGGCACCCAGAGCCTAGGCTGAGTGGGGCTGCTGGTCAGGGATGGGCGTGAAGGGCAGAAGTCTGGGCTAGGGGAGACGGGGGCAGCAGGGACAGAGGGGCTCTCCAGGTCAAGGCTCGGTGGCCGCATCAGCCATTCTCTGCTCAGGCAGAGGCACAAACAAAATCCCAACCCCTTTCTCCTGTGATTGACAGCCAGGCTGGGAGGGGGCCCTCAGCAGGCAGAGGAGAGCCAGAGGAGCTGGTGCAGGCCACAGCTTTGCGGAGGGGAGTCTGGCCTTGTGGAAGGTACCAGGCAGCAGCAGCAGTATGGGCAAGGGCTGGGGCTGAGCTGGGTTTCCAGGACAAAGGGAGAAAGGGTCCCTGTCTTTCATCTGGGGTCCCTTTGTCAAGGTCTCATCCATACCTGCCACATGCTCCCACCCTATCTGCCCTCACCCAAGCCACGCTCACCCTCCTAGCTGAAACCACCTTAAAAAAGAAGTCCAAGGGGGTTTGGGGGTAGGACTGAGGACTGTCAGAAGTCTTGATTGCTAGGTAAATGCCCAGCTTAGGAACCCACAGCACAGGCTGAAGAGTGGCATGGATTTGAGTCCAGGACCAAGACTTCTGCATTCAGGTTTGAGGGATGAGGGCCACCAGGGCAGGGAAGAGACTATGAGCAATAAAGTCACAGTTGGGGCCCTAATGAAGGGGCCTTGGCTAGACCCTTGGGCATGGGCCCCATCCAGGGCCTCCCACATCCTCCCACCCCAGTGACCACACTGTCACCTGCCACACTTCTGATGACAGGAGAGTATGGGTGGGAGGCCAGCAGAGGGACCACCACTCTGAGACTTGGATCTGAGTGTGCAAGAACCCCTCGACAGGCCTTCATCCATCCCTGCTGGCCCACCTGAGGAGGGGCTCCTGGCTTGGGGCCTGTGAAGCTAAGGCTCTGTACCCAAAGGTTGGCACACAAGTCCCAGTGGGCAGAGTCCTGTCGGCTGCCAGGAGCCCCAAGGCTGGCAGGTAGAACCCATCCCTCCTAGCAGTGCCACGCGCAGGTCTCACTGTTCCTGAAGCCACATCTCCTCATCTTCTTTTGTCCCTTTGACCAAAAGAGTCGATTCACTAGCCCAACTAAACATGACTGAGGGCCAGGCTCTGGCAGTCCCACAGGGGCCAGACATGAAGCCCATATTTCAGTGGAGGAGGGATCGTACCAGCAGCTAAACATGCCTACCATAGGTACCACCAGACGCTAGGAAGGAAAGACCATAATGTACTGGGAGAGATGGGAAAGGAGAGGCCACGGACACCCCTGAGGCGACATGTGAGTGGAAAGAGCAGAGTGCAAAGGCCTCAGCTATGATGAGTCTTTTTTTTTTTTTTTTTTTTTGAGACGGAGTCTCGCTGTCTCGCCCAGGGTGGAGTGCAGTGGCTGGACCTCAGCTCACTGCAAGCTCCGCCTCCCGGGTTTACGCCATTCTCCTGCCTCAGCCTCCGGAGTAGCTGGGATTACAGGCGCCCGCCACCTCGCCCGGCTAGTTTTTTGTAGTTTTCAGTAGAGACGGGGTTTCACCGTGTTAGCCAGGATGGTCTCGATCTCCTGACCTCGTGATCCACCCGTCTCGGCCTCCCAAAGTGCTGGGATTACAGACTTGAGCCACCGCGCCCGGCCGCTATGATGAGTCTTACAGGGAGAGCAATCCAGGTAGAGGGGTTGGCAAAGACCCAAGCCCTACAGAAAGCAAACAAGCTGGGGCAGCGACCATCAGGGGCACATGGCAGAGAGGTGGGCTTTGTGTCCCAACACAGTGGGAATCACTGGAGACGTTGAAGCATGGTCATACATTTTCAAGCCACTTGCAGCTGTGTAAGAGCGGGAGTAGAAGCTGAGCAATCTGCAGATCCCGACAGCTTTGATAAGAACAAGGCCGCTTAGCCAGGGCTGGGTGCAGAAGCAGTGGCAAGGATCCCCCAGACCTGGGAGACCTCACTGCCAACCAAGCAGGAAGTGTCAAAAAGGAAAGGGGAGCCCAGAGAAGAGCTGGGCTCCGGCTGACCCTTGGCCCTGGCTTGACTCTCCTTTGATTCATTCGACAAGTAGTTGCTGGCCTCTGCAGTGTGCCAGAGCTTTCTTGGAGGGGTACAGGGGTAGGAAAACCAAAAGCTGCCCTCAGGGCCTCCATCCAGGAAGGCATGACATGGTGGGCGGCGAGGAAGGCTGCTGAGTCAACAAGGTGGTCCCAGGAAGGTGGAGGGAGCATCTTCCCATGTCTCTCCCACTGACAGCCACCAATCCTGGACAGATGCAGGAGCAGCTCTGAGGGATTAGTAGGCAGATGAGAAAAGGAGACCATAGTTCCGCAGATAAGTGGTGAGGTAACCAGTATTGCGTAGCCTGGACACACAGGCGGCTTGAAACCTGAAGTGCACCAACAGAAAGAGCTCCGGGAAGAATCAGAGGAGTGGGATGTGAAGCCCCTTGAGGTCAGTGAGTTGGGGAAATCCCTCCAATTTTTCCTTTCTTCTCTACCCCAGCTCCTGGGCAGTAACATGGAGGTGGCAGTGGTGGCACAGTGACGGTAGTGTGAGCTGGGTAGGCACCTGAAACCTGAGAAGGTAATGCTACCCTCTGACTAGAGGAGCCATGGCCCCAAGAGCATGGGCAACCGCCTTCTGCGGCTCCTTTCTGTCCCCCTGTGCTGGGCCCTGGATGCAGTTTCAGGGAGTATGCAGAAGGGTAGGGAAAGAGCCCCAGATTTCTGGCTGGAGGTCTTGGAAGGGATGTCGCAGGGAGCTGCTGTGTTTCAGGGAGAGTACAGAGAAGGGAGAGATGAAGTGAGCGATCCAGTAAAGTGATATGTGAACTCATCGGCTTGCTGCCAGGCTGCACACAGGGCTGACCCTAGATGCACATCGCAGGTCCCAGACTGACCGGTGTAGACACAGGACTAATATGACTAGTCGTGCAAACACTTTAAACAGTCAACATTCTGCTTAGGATTTAAACAAGGTCCAGAGTCTCAATATTAAAAATATCCAGGATATAACCCAAAATAACCCAGAGCATGAAAACCAGGAAAATCTCAACATGGGAGAAAAGAAGACAATCAATACATGCCCATCCTGAGATGATTCAACTATTGGAATGATCAGAAGCAGACTTTAAAGCAGCTATTTATAACCAGCTTTCAGAAAGTATTGGTGAATATTCCTAAACAGAATGGAAATCACAAAGGATGGAGCCCGTAAATTTGATGATAGTTTGGAAAAAGATATAAACTTACAAACCAAGAAGCTCAGTGAACCACACAGCTGGATAAATTAACAACAAAAGTCCAAGCTTAGATACATAATAAAGAAGCTTCTGAAAACTAAAGACCAAGAAAAATAAGATCAGCCGGAGAAAAATGATACATTTCATACCGGTGAACACTTCTTTGAAAGACTATAGATCTTCACCAGAAACAATAGAGGCCAGAAAGAAGTAGAATATTTTAGTTTTGAAATAATTGTCACCCAAGAATTCTATATCCAGTAAAAATACTATTTTACTGGAATAAAGAATGAAGTAAAATACATTCTCAAATGATGGCAAGCTGAGGAAATTCATAACCAAAGAATCTGCTTTAAAAAAATGTTAAACCAAGTTCTTCAGACAGAAGAGAAACGATACTGGGGAAATTCAGAACTTTGGGAATGCAAGAAGAACATCATAAATGGCAAAAATCCACATAAATATGAAACTATTCTTCACTTCTTTAAGAGTTATGTGATGGCTGAATTAAAAGTCATGACACTGTCTGGAGGCTTCAATGTATATAGATGTAAGGCAACTAAAACATGACGGGAGAAGGGTGGAGGAACCTAGATGGTAGTAACATTTCTACATGCTACTTGAAATGGCAAAACATTAATTCTAAATTGACTGTAAAAGTATGTGTATTTGGCTGGGCAGGGTGGCTCACACCTGTAATCCCAGCACTTCGGAAGGCAAAGGCAGGTGGATCACCTGAAGTCAGGAGTTCGAGACCAGCCTGACCAACATGGCAAAACCCTGTCTCTATTCAAAATACAAAATTAGCCAGGTGTGGTGGTGCATGCCTGTAATCCCAGCTACTCGGGAGGCTGAGGCAGGAGAATCGCTTGAAATCGGGAGGCGGAGGTTGCAGTGAGCCGAGATCGTGCCGTTGCACTCCAACCTGGGCAACAAGAGTGAAACTCCCAACTCCAAAAAAAAAAAAGAACAAAAAGTATGTGTATTAGAATCCCTAGAACAACCACTGTGTGGGGTGTGTGTGTGTGTAGGGAGAAGGAGAGATAGGAGGGAAGGAAAAAAGGAAAGAAGAAACAGCAATGGAAAACAGGGAACAAACAGAAAATGACATAGTGGTAGATCTAAAGTCAAACATTTCAATAGTTGGCATTAAACATAAACTGGCGGCCGGGCGGCGGTGGCTCAAGCCTGTAATCCAGCACTTGGGAGGCGAGACGGGCGGATCAACGAAGTCAGGCGTTCGAGACATCGCTGGTGAAGGCACGTTGAAACCCCGTCTCTAACTAAAAAAATAGCAAAAACTAAGCCGGGCGGGTGGCGGCGCCTGTAGTCCGCAGCTTACTTGGGAGGCGAGCAGGAGAATGGCGTGAACGCCGGGAGCCGGAGCTTGCAGTGAGCTGAGATCCGGGCACTGGCTCCAACCTGGGCGACAAGAGCAAGGAGCTCCGTCTCAAAAAAAAAAAAAAAAAAAAAAAAAAAACTAAATGGCCAAATCACACAATCAGACATATTTCAGTTTGATTATAAAAAGCCTAAATTATATGCTGTTCTTTCGTCTAATTAAGTCCACTCACATTAGAATTTAATAGGCACAAAGTAGGTCAAGAGGTAACATTTCATGCTGTTGAGGGGGTCAGTATTACGCCTGATACCAAACCCAGACAAAAGCAACCTAAGAAAATTCACAGACCAGGCCTCTTATAGTACATATGGCAAAAACTGATAGTCCAGGAAAAAAATCGCTTCACACTATGGTTAACTGATTTTGAACAAGGGTGCCAAAATATTCAATGAGTAAAGAATAATACTCTTTGCGGGCGGCGTGGCTCAAGCCTGTAAATCCCAGGCTTTGGGAGGCGAGACGGCGGATCACGAGGTCAGGAGATCGAGACATCCCTGGCTAACACTGGTGAAACCGCTGTCTCTACTAAAAATACAAAAACTAGCAGGCGATGGTGGCGGCGGCCTGTAGTTCCAAGCTGACTCGCGGAGGCTGAGGCCGGAGCATTGGCGTAAACGCGTGGATGCGGGAGCTTGCAGTCGAGCTGAGATCTGGCCCAGCGCACTTCAGCCGCGGGGGGCGACAGAGCGAGCTGCCGCTCAAAAAAAAAAAAAAAAAAAAAAAAGAATAATATCCTTTAACAAATGGCGCTGGGACAACTGGATTTCCATGTGCAAAACAATGAACCCCCACTTTACACTTACGTAAAAATTAACTCAAAATGATCAATAACCTAAACATAAGATAAAAAATTATAAAACTCTTAGAAGAAAACTTAGGAGTAAGGCTTCATGACCATGGTAATGGTTTCTTAAATGACACCAAAAACAAAGCAACCAAAGGGGGAAAAAACCTGGATTTCATCAAAATAAAAAAAAAAACAACTTTCAAGTTTAAAAATACACCATTAAGAAAGTAAAGAGACAAAACACAGAATAGGGAAAAAATACCTGCAAAGCATTTATCTGGTAAGAGTCTAGTATGCAGAATGCATAAAGAACTTTTATAACTCAACAATAAAAAGACAAACCAATTGAAAAGTAGGCAAAGGATGTGAATAGATAATTCTCCTCAGAAGTTGGCCAATAAGCACATGAAAAGATGTTCAATATTACTACTAGTCAATAGGAAAATAAAAATCAAAACCATAATGATACACTACATCTACTAGAATGGCTATAATTAAAAAGACAGACAATAACAAGTATTGGTGAGGCCAAGAAATAGGAACCTTCACACATTGCTGGTGGGAAGTATAAAATGGTGGAGCTACTTTGCAAAAGTCTGGCAGTACCTCAAAAAGCTAAAACATAGAGTTACCATGAGACCTAACAATTCCACTCCTCCAAGAATTTAAAACATATGTCTACACAAAAATGTGTACACAAATGTTCACAGCAGCATTATTCAGAGTAGCCAAAAAGTGCAAACAACCTGAATGTCCACCAACTGATGGGTAAATAAAATGTGGTTATCCATATAATGGAATATTTTTCAGGCATAAAAAGAAATGAAGTACTGATGTATTCTACAACATCACGAACCACTGAAAATGTTATGCCAAGTGAAAGAAGCTGGACACGAAAGGCCACACATTGTATAATACTCTACACACATGTCCAGAATAGGCAAATCTATAGGGACAGAAAGTAGGGTTAGAGTTAGGGTTAAGGGTTGGGGTAAGGGGTTAGAGGCTAGTGGTTAAGGGCTAGGAGTAAGGGGTTAGGGTTAGGGTTAGTGGTTACCTAGGGCTGAGTGTGGGGGGATAGTATAGGGAGATTGGTGGATAAAAGCTAAAGTACAAGTACAAGGTTTCTTTTGGGGGGTAATGAAAATTCTAGAATTGATTGTGGTGATGGTTGCACAACTGTAAATGTATGAAAAAATTGGATTTGTACACTTTAAATAGGTAAATTGTATAGTGTGAATTAAATGAAATACCATTCAAACACTGATAAAAACAGCTGGAATGGCTAAATTAATATCAGACAAAGTCAACTTTACAGCAAGAAAATGATCAGGAAAAAAGACATCACATAACAATGATACTAGGACACTGCAATCTTACAACAGAACTTCAAAATATATGCAGCGTAGCCTGATATAACAGAAAGGAGAGATGGTTAATCCCCAATTACAGTTTGAGACTTCAAAACGTCTCTCTAGTAACCAACAGAACAAGTAGACAGAAAATAAATAAGGATAAAGAAGAAATGAACAATGTCAACTAATTCACACTTACAGCTCTCCACCCAACAACAGAATATCCAGTCTTCTCAAGGACACATTGAACATTCACCAAGATAGACACTACTGTGGATCTAAATCAGACCTTGACAAATGTAAAAGAATTAAAATCATACAAAATATGTTCTCTCACAGTAAGGGAATTAAACTAGAAATTAGTATGAGATGGGCCGGGCGCGGTGGCTCCCGCCTGTAATCCCAACACTTTGGGAGGCCGAGGCTGGTGGATCACTTGAGGTCAGGAGTTTGAGACCAGCATGGCCAACATGGTGAAACCCTGTCTCTAGTAAAAATACAAAAATTAGCCAGGTGTGGTGGCGTGTGCCTATAATCCCAGCTACCCAGGAGGCTGAGGTGGGAGGATTGCTTGAACCCAGGAGGCAGAGGTTGCAGTGAACTGAGATCATGCCACTGCACTCCAGCCTGGGTGACAGTGTGAGGCTCCCATTAAAAAAAAAAAATGGTTCAATATTCCAAAACCAACCAATGTTAACAGGCTAAAGAAGAAAATTCACACAATCAGAAAAGCACCTAGCCAAATCCAACACCTATTTATTGTATTTATTTATTTACTGAGACAGGGTCTCGCTCTGTTGCCCAGATTGGAGTGCAGTGGTACAATCACACAGCTCACTGTAGCCTCAACCTCCCAGGCTCAAGTGATCCTCCCACCTCACACCCCCAAGTAACAGGGACTACAGGCATTTGCCACCATCCCTGGCTAATTTTCTTTCTGTTTTTTTTTTTTTTTGAGACGGAGTCTCGCTCTATTGCCCGGGCTGGAGTGCAGTGGCCGGATCTCAGCTCACTGCCAGCTCTGCCTCCCGGGTTTACGCCATTCTCCTGCCTCAGCCTCCCGAGTAGCTGGGACTGCAGGCGCCCGCCACCTCGCCTGGCTAGCTTTTTTGTATTTTTTAGTAGAGACGGGGTTTCACCGTGTTAGCCAGGATGGTCTCGATCTCCTGACCGCATGATCCGCCCGTCTCGGCCTCCCAAAGTGCTGGGATTACAGGCTTGAGCCACCGCGCCCGGCCTTCTTATTTTTTATAGAGACAAGGTCTCACTATATCATCCAAGCTGGTCTCTAACTCCTGGGCTCAAGCAATCCACCTGCCTTGGCCTCCCAGAGCGCTGGTATCAGAGGTGTGAGCCACTGCACCCGGCCCACCCATTCATTATAAAAACTTTCATAAAACTGGGAATAAAAGAGAACTTCTTTGACCTCATAAAGGGCATCTATACAAATCCTACATCTGCCAGGTGTGGTGGCTCACGCCTGTAATCCTAGCACTTCGGGAGGCCAAGCCGGGCAGATCACGAGGTCAGGAGATCGAGACCAGCCTGGCTAACACAGTTAAACCCCGTCTCTACTGAAAATACAAAAAAATTAGCCTGGCTTGGTGGCAGGTGCCTGTAGTCCCCGCTACCCGGGAGGCTGAGGCAGGAGAATGGTGTGAACCCGGGAGGCAGAGCTTGCAGTGAGCCAAGATCGTGCCGCTGCACTCCAGCCTGGGCAACAGAGCAAGATTCTGTCTCAAAAACAAAAACAAACAAACAAACAAAAAAAAAATCCTACATTGAACATAATCCTTAATAGTGAAACACTGAATCATTTCTACCTAAGATCAGGAACAAAGCAAAGATGTCCACTCTCACTACTCCTTCCAGTGTTGTCCTGGAAGTCGTAGCCAGTGCAATAATGTAAGAAAAAGAAATAAAAGGCATTAAGTCTGGCAAAGGAGAAATAATATTGTCTGTAAACAATTCCACAGACTCCACCAAAAATCTCTTAAAAGTTAGCGTTGCAAAGTTTTGGGATACATGATCAACATATGAAAGTGAATTATATTTCTATGTGCTAGCAATGAAAAATTAGAAATTGAAACATTTTATAATAACTCCAAGGAAATAAAATACTTAGGTATAAACCTAACAAAACATGTGCCAGGTATGTATGTTGAAAAAACCATAAAACACTGATGAAAGAAATAGAAGAAAACCAAAATAAATGGAGAGACATACTGTGATATGAATTTAAAGATTCTATATAGTTAAGATGTTAGTTTCCCCAACCTATAAACTCAGTGCAATTCCAATCAAACGGCTAAAAGATTGTTTTGTGTCTACAGACAAGGTGATTCTAAAATTTATATAGAATGTCAAAGGATTATATAGCCAAAATAATTTGGAAAAGAACAAAGCTGGAGGACTCATATTACTTGATATTAAGCATTAGTCTAAAATTCAAGTTAACTGAGTTAATATGGTATTTGTAAAGGAACAGATCCAAAAATAAATGGAACAGAGTCCACAAATAGAACCATATAAATATAGCCAATTGACTTTTACAAAAGTTCATAGGAAATTCAGTAAAGGAAGGACAGTATTTTCAAGAAATGGTACTAGAACAATTGGACCTCCATATACAAAAACCTAAGCCTTACACCCCTTAAACAAAAATTAACTAAAGATAAATCATGGATCTAAATGCAAACCAGGCGAGGTGCGGTGCCTCACACCTATAATACCAGTACTTTGGGAGGCTGAGGCGGGAGCACTGCTTGAAGCCACGAGTTCGATACCAGCCTGGGAAAAAATGCGAGACCCTTGTCTCTACAGAAAATGTAAAAAGTTAGCTGGACTTGGTGGCTTGTGCCTGTAGTCCTAGCTGCTCGGGAGGCTGAGGCAGGAGGATTGCTTGAGCACAGGAATTTGAGACTGCAGTGAGCTATGATCATACTGCTGCACTCCAGCCTGGGTGACAGAGCAAGACCCTGTTTCTGGGGAAAACAAACAAACTATAAAAGAAAGCAAAGAAAATCTTTGTGATTTGGGGTCAGAGATAGGACTCCAAAAACATAAGAAAATGGTAAACTGAATAAATTGATAAACTGGACTTCATAAAAATTAAATACATTTACTCTGAAAAACACAGTGCTGAAAGAAGGAAGATAGTCTACACACTGGGAAAAAATATTTACCAATCACCATAGTGGCACATAAAGAACTCTCAAGATTCAGCAGTAACAGAGGGGCATGGTGGGTCACGCCTGTAATCCCAGCATTTTGGGTTTTGTCATGTTGGCCAGGCTGGTCTCAAACTCTTGACCTCAGGTGATCCACCCACCTTGGCCTCCCAAAGTGCTGGGATTACAGGTGTGAGCCACCGTGCCCGGCCAACAATTCTGTTTTTAAAAATGAGACTTGAACAGCCGCTTCACCAGTGAGGACATAGAAGCCAGTGAACAGATGCTCAACATTATCAGGCATTAGGTAAATGCAAAATAAAACCACAGTGAGCTACTGCTATGTACCTACTACTAGAAAAGCTAAAGTTAACAAATACTGAAACTATCAAGTGCTGGCAGGGATACAGAGCAACTGCCTACTGTGGTGTTTAACTTACAGGGGTGCTCACAATGCTGGTGGACTGCAAAATGACAGACACACTCAGGACAACTTTGCTCTTATGAAATAAATGTATACTTACCAAATGACACAATAATCCTATGCCTGTCTACTTACCCAAGAGAAATGAAGATCTCTGTGTTACACAAAAACTTGTACATGCATGTCTGTAGCAGTATGATTCATAATCTCCAAACTCCGGAAACAAGCCAGATGTTTTCTTCTTTTTAGGCAGAATCTCGCTCTGTTGCCCAGGCTGGAGTGCAGTGGCACAATCTCAGCTCACTGCAACCTTGGCATCCCAGGTTCAAGCAATTCTTATGCCTCAGCCTCCTGAGTAGCTGGGAATACAGGTATGAGCCAACATGCCCAGCAAACTTTTGTATATTTTATAGAGATGGGGTTTCGCCATGGTGGCCAGGCTGGTCTCAAACTCCTGGCCTCAAGTGATCCACCCACCTCAGCCTCCCAAAGTGCTAGGATTACAGGCATAAGCCATGGCGTCCGGCCACAATCCAGACATTCAGCAGCTGAATGGACAAACTGTAGAACACCCATGGCATGGAATAAAGTACAAACTATCAACACACCCAGCAACCTGCAGGAATGTCAAAGGCATTAGGCTGCAGGGAGAGGCTAGTCCAAAGGTTAAATATAGTTTGGTTCCGTTTACATGACATTCTAGAGAAAGCAAAACTATAGGGATGGAGCACCGCTAAGTGGGTGGGGGTGGAGAAGCACGTGACCACAATAGGACAGCGTGGG
Source organism: Rhinopithecus bieti (assembly GCF_001698545.2). Lineage (NCBI taxonomy): Eukaryota > Metazoa > Chordata > Mammalia > Primates > Cercopithecidae > Rhinopithecus > Rhinopithecus bieti. The sequence continues at coordinate 639,700 of NW_016811744.1, forward strand.
AAAGTGTTCTGGGGATGGACCTGGTGTGCCCCACGTGTGCAAATGCTGCACCCCAAAAGAGTCAACTTTACTGCATGTTCATTTTCAAAATATTTTTTAATGTGATGAGTGGTCTGGGAAGTCCTCACCTAACAAAGTGACTTGATTCAAGGCCTGAAGGGGAGGGCACACTCCAGGTGGATCAAAGCCTGAGGCCAGAGTATGCCTGGGGATATGAGGGATGTGGAGTGAACCTGTGTCCAGCCCACCTCAGTGCTTCTGACTCAGTGAGAAGGGGAGGGAATTGGCCCCAAGGGGGCCTGAGTGCATCAAATAGGAAGCCGGTGAGCCAAACAGCTTGGGGCCAGTGGGGCTGGAGAGATGCCAGAACCAGGGACCATGTGTGGACTTAGGGTTTGGAACCATTAAAGGGCTCTGCGACTGGAATGGCAGGATATGACCTATTTTTGAGACACTGTGCTGAGAACAGCCCTTAAAGGCAGAAGCACAGAGCCTGGCTCGGGGCGCTGCAGCACTGAAGCCCCATAGTTGAAAATTACCTTCCTCCTAACTCCTACCCAGGCCCTCTCCCTCTCCAGATGCCTACAGCACACCAGACAGTAGGCTCCTTGCTGGCAAGAACCACAGCCTCCAGCTCATGGCTCTCAAAAGCAGCGCAGGTACGCGTGGTTCTCTTCTAGGCATTCTGGGCAGGCTCCCTGCAGGAGCCACAGTAACTGCAGTGCAACTGATGGGACACTGCACATCAGGGACCACCTGCCATTCATGACTGCAGGCCCCGCCACGGCTCCATGAAGTGGGCCCCGCTCACATCCCGTCCAGGGCAGGAACGTGAGCCATGGTAAGGCTAAGAGCAGACCCAGGGTCACACAGTGATGAGGCTGGCACCGAAGGCTCCCACCTCACCACACCCCGCAGCACGCCAGCAGCGGCTCAACTGATCCTTCAGGCACAACTGACCCCCAGCAGAGTCAGGCCCTGGCGGGGAGGGGTGAAGGTGGGGGTTGGGGGGCAGCATATCTGCCTGGAGACATTCAGTGGCCAAGTTGGGGGCAATGGATTTTCTGAGTGGATGTGGGGGCCACAGGCAGGCTCAGGCGTTTCTCTGCTCTGGAGGAAGGTACTCGAGGCCCAGGTGTCTGAAGATGTCTTCCTCTGAAGTCACATGGAAAAACGTCTTCTGCAACAGAAGCAGGACTTCCATGACCTAGGAGTCATGCCACTGCTGCTTCCCTGGAGGAAGACTGAGGGTGGAGGCAGAGCCCAGCACCGACGTGGAGTGTGCTCTTGAGGGCCAGGAACTGGGTGTGGAGACCCAGATTAGGATCCTATGGGTTTCAGGCTGGAGGGGTCCAGGGCCATTTCATATTGTGGGTCAGAGAGAGGACTATGGGTGCTGTTTGCTGTCCCCAGTCCCCAACAATGTACCTGCTCTGGGTCAAACAGCCCATGGCTGTTCAGCCACAGGCCCTTCTCCTTCCGGCTGAAGCGGCGCAGCTCCCGCTGAAAAAGCTGCGGGGAAGGGACTGTCCTTAGCAGGGCTGGTCCAGCCCCACCCCAAGGCGGCCCAGCGACACACTGCCTACCTTGGAGCCAGTCCAGCCGAGCAGGGCAAAAGGGAACTGGCTGATGGGTGCGACAACCAAGTCCACCCTCACAGCCTTCCAGGATGCGCAGGGCCTTGTGGATTCCCCCACAGCAGCCCCTGGAGGTTGTGGTAGGCGGAAAATGCAGAAACTCCTCTCAAAAGCGTCCATGTGGCTCTGCTGGGCCAGGCGGGTAGGGGACTCCCAGCGGCTGTGCTGGTGCTGGTGGTACAGGATGAGGCCCTGTGGGGAGAGGTGGGCGTGGCTGAGACCACCCCGTGGTGCAGAGAGAGCAGGAGGCGGTGGCATTGGCCAGTGGTGGCTCCTGGGGAGCAGGGAGACCCTCACCTGGTCCTGCAGGTGGCTCATCACTCTGGGCAGCAGCCCCGCCTCCTGGCCCTCCTTGGGGTGGGTGATGAGGAAGTCCACGTCATGGCCCTGCAACTTACCCCTGAGGGGGCCAGTCTGACTCTGACTCAGGGACATGGCCTGCTCACTCCAGCCCCAGGCCACATCCCTTCCAATGAGTGGGAAGGCCCACTTCAGGGTCCCCGACTTGGGTCCCTTCACCGGGGAGGGGTCTGAAGCCAAGCCAGAGGGACACATCGGGCCTCCTTACCTGCGGAAGCCGCCGGTCAGCGTGACAGTGGCCCCAGGCAGGGCCTGCCCCACAGCTTCCTCCACTGCCTGCTGCAGGGCATCTACATCGGACCGCAGGACTGGGGTGCTCAGATCCTGGTGGTGCTGGAGCCCTAGGGGCAGCACCGGCTCTCCTAACTCACCCAGCCTGCCCCCAGGCTGAGCCCCCATCCCTCACCAGCATGAGGTGGTCACCCTGGGGCCCCATCGCTGCAGGACCAGGAGAGGCCACCGAGGAAGGTGAGGCTAAGACAGGGAGCAGAATGAGATCCCAATTTAAGCATAACACTATCTTCTCTCCCTCTTTAAATATTAAACTTTTGAGATAGTTGTAGATTCACTCGCAGTTAAAATAAATAGCACAGGGAGATCCCATGTGCCTTTTACCCAGCTCCCCCAAAAGGTTAACACCTTACAAAACTATAATTTTGCAACCAAATATAAGGATACTGATGTCGATACAGTCATGCCACAGGCTATCTCTTTTGATGCCTGTTTTTTCTTATGCATAAAGTGAGTCCAAGAGGTAGTAAAACGATGGACAATGGCTCTGCAACAACGAACACCTCACTCTGGCCCACTTCTGTTTCGTCACTTATCAGCCTCCCACACACAGTTAAGGAGAGGTTTATTTATTTGAGACGGAGTCTCGCTCTTGTTGCCCAGGCTGGAGGGCAGTGGCACAATCACAGCTCACTGCAACCTCTGTCTCTCAGGTTCAAGTGATTCTCCTGCCTCAGGCTCCTGAGTAGCTGGGATTATGGGTGTCTGCCACCACACCCAGCTAATTTTTGTATTTTTAGTAGAGACAGGGTTTCGCCATGTTGGCCAGGCTGGTCTTGAACTCCTGACCTCAGGTGATCCACCCGCCTTGGCCTCCCAAAGTGCTGGGATTACATAAAGATGTGAGCCATCACGCCCAGCCAAGGAGAGGTTTAAATGTGAGGAACAGCAGCACCTGGCACAGTGAGCTCTCAGTAAACGCTGCTAGCCATTCCTGACTGCTCTTGTCGTGGAGAGAGGCAATCAAGAGGAACCAGCCTTGTGGGTCTCACTTCCTGTCAGCCGAACTGGGCAGTGGCCCAGGGAAAGATGTGCAAAGAGGCAGTGGAGCTGGCAGTGCCCGCTGGGCTGTGGGGATTGCTTCGGCAGAGCCTTCAACCCAAGGGAGGTCCCAGATGGTGTGGCCAGAGTAGCCAGGCAGGCCATGCAGAGAGAACGGAGTATCTGCTCAACACCTGCCACTTGCTGGCTCTCACAGAGGAGCTTATGAATTCATTCATTCCCACTTTTTAATTTATTATTATTATTTTTTTAGACAGGGTCTTGCTCTGTCACTCAGACTGGGGTGCAGTGGCTCAATCTCAGCTCTTTGCAACCTCCACCATGGCCTCAAGGCTTGACCTCCCAGGCTCAAGTGATCCTTGAACCTCGGCCTCATGAGTAGCTGGTACTACAGGCATCCACCATCACGCCTGGCTAACTCTTGTATTTCTTGTAGAGACAGGGTTTCACCCTGTTGCCCAGACTGGTCTTGAACTCCTGAGCTCAAGCGATCTACCCACCTTGACTTCCCAAAGTGCTGGGATTACAGGTGTGAGTCACCATGCCCAGCCTTCCTTCTCCATTTCACAGAAAATTTAACAGACTCAGAGAGGTTACGTCTTGGGCAATGGTCACTTACCTGGCAAATGGTAGACAGGACTCAAACCGGGGCCTAACAAACTCAAAAGCTGATGTTCTTTCCCTTCCCCTGCTCGGTGCCACCTCTGCAGGCCTCCGTGTACCAGGCACCACACTGGGCAGTGTGCCCAAGGCCCAGGCTGTCCCCGGTCCCTGGTCAAAGTCTAACCAGTAGGCAGTGACACAAGCCCCTGGCATGTGACGGAAGTTGTGATCAGCATCGTCCACTGAGAAAGGGCTGTGATAGATCCTGACTGCACTGGATGGAGACCCCAGAAAGCCCACCACATAAGGCTGCCGCCAAACCCTCTGCACCAGCCTGCTCCCTTCCCTCTAGGAAGCTGGTGCTGAGGGATCCAGGGTGCAGTTTTGGGAAGCCCAGAGCCCAGCCTCTCTGGAGGGCTCACCCGCTTTCTGCTGTTGGGTCAGTTTCTGGGGCTGCTCTCGGAGGTCATCCAAGGTTCGCAGTCCTTCCCGGTACCACCGGTCAGCAGTCCTCACACCGACCCCAAAGATCTGGGTGAAGAGCTGTGGGGAAGGAGCACAGCCCGGTTGGGCAGAGCTCTCATGGCTGGACTCAGATGATCACTGGCTCCGGGATGGTGTGGCCCATGGAGCACCATGCACCAGGCAGGTGCCATCACCACTCACAACCTGTCCTAGACCACAGAGCAAGGATTCAAACTTGGAGCCTGGCTACCCAGCCCGCCGTCTTGGGGAGCAAACCCATGCACACCCCTCTCCTCTCCTCTATGAAAGTTCTCTCCCAGGACTTACACAGCTCTAGCCTGTGATTCCAACATAACTAAAACAGTTACCCTAACACATCAGCACGAGGGGCTCCTAAGTCACTGGAAAAACCATGCCTCTCCCACCTAACAGCAGGTGGAACGAATTCCTGTGGTTCTCCTCCTTAGCAAATAGCAAAAAACAATGAGGAGTTAACAATCAAAAGGGTGGATTTAGGAGCAGAGCTGGCAGGGCTGGCTGGGGCACTCACATATCTCCCCACACAGGGTGGGCCCCAGTTCAAGCAAGTGGCTGCTTCAGGTCAGCCACTAGAGTCCCTCCCTAGGAATTCTGGATCTGAGACTGAGGGCAGGCCCACGCAGTGGCAGAAGCTGTAGCCTGTGGGTGCCGAGCACCTTCTGTAGCCATATTTCTAACCAGAGGAGGAAGCTGGTACGTGGCAAGAGAGGGTGAAGCAACCGTGCAGAGAGGCAGAGGGAAGGAGGAGTGGCCTGGTGATACCCAGGTCACTGAGCCCAGTTCTCCTGCAGACCGGCCACAGCCCTCCCCATCCTGGGCTCTGCTGGCCCTCCTTTCCTTGATTTTGTGAACCAAGGGTGTGGGGTGGGTCACTGTCACTCGTAACCCAAAGTATCCTGACTAAAAATGACGAGATTAACCCAATTATATTAATAAACTTCTCATTACTAACATAATTTTCTGCCAGCCTAGGTGCCATCAGGGCTGGGGCTGAGTTAATGAGTGAAAGCACTCATTAACCTCCATCCACTTTAAGGGGATTTCATCATCTCCAGGCCCCTCACTCCCACACTCACCACAGTGGCCCCACTCATCTGGTCCCGTCCCTGCCAGTGCCCCTTGCCCCTTCCCCTGCATATTTGAGCCCATTTGCCCTGCACACATTGCTCAAGTCTCCCCTCTTCGAAGCCCTCCCTGTCAATCCTGACAACATTCTGTGTGGCCTCCCAAGGTCCCATACTTCACTGACAGTTATCCATGTGGCCACTGCTGTGACACCTCCAGCCACAAAGGTGGCAGAAGGGTGTCAAAGCAGGCACACCCGAGGTATCCAAAAGAGCTCAGATGGCATTTCCCTATCAGATCAGGAGTGAGCAGAAACAGAGGGAAGGTGGCCATGGAGACAGGCAGGCTGACCACACTGAGAAAATAACATATAAGGTCCTGCAGAGGGTGGGCAAGGGCAAGCCCAGCACACTCAGTGGCAGCACCCAAGAAAAGGGTACATTTGGTTCAGTGTGCTCTGTTTAAGATGTCACAGCATGTAATCTACTTGAGAATATTCCATCAAAAATAATCAAGGCAGAGCGAAGTGGCTCACGCTTGTAATCCCAGCACTTTGGGGGCCAACGCAGGAGAATCATTTGAGCATAGAGGTTTGAGACCAGCTTGGGCAACATTACCAAGACTCCATCATTACGAGAAATTTAAGAATTAGCCTGGTGTGGTGGTGCATGCCTGTAGTCCCAGCTACTCCAGAGACTGAGGTGGGAGGATGGTTTGAGTCCAGGAAGTCAAGGCTGCAGTGAGCTGTGATTGCACCACTGTACTCCAGCCTGGGCAACAGAGCAAGACCCTGTCTCAAAATAAAACAAAAACCCCCGAAAGCCAGATGGTGCTGATTGATCTAGAAACTTCTGTCCTCAAAACAAGCTTCTTCCTTGCCTGTCTCCACTTGGCTGCCTTGTGCATATCAGGTGTCAGCTTAGCTGCCACTTCCTCAGCGAAACCTCCTCTGACCCCTGGGCTGGGTCAGCTGCCTCTGCTCGCCTCCCCATACATGGTGTGGACTGTGCTGTCATTCCCAGGGTAGGACATTCCCGGGGCAGGTCCGAGCCCTGCCCTGCGCACCTTCATGGTCTGGTACCTCTCTGAGCACCGAACTCTCTCCACCTCCTTACACACTCCAAGCTCCAGCAGCTCCTGGGGGAGGGAACAAAGCAGAACTCTAAGCCTGAGGGCATGGGGTGAAAGAGAAGGCAGGGAGTTAGGATCAAGGCTGTGGGCCCAAGGACTGAGGCAGTCCCCTCCAACACCCTGCAGAGACAACTTTGTGGGGTCAGGGTCCGGTGGGACTTGGAAATGGAGACTGTGCCCAGGGAGGTGACCAAAGTTGCTGCCACACAGCTGGGAGGCCGCGGCTCCAGACTCAAAGCTCCTTTGGGCCTGGAGTTACAGCAGCTGAGATTCCAGGTAACGTGGATCATCTCTAAGTCAAATAAGTCCCAAGATACATAAACAATTGCTTTTCAAAACATGTGAACTCAATCCTACTTCATTTAAAAGCATCTTCTGTTACTGTGTATTTTCTCACGATGAAAGTGCACTAAAGGACAACTCAACACATTGGGGCACTGAAAAGAGATGCTCACACTCAGGGAGCTCTCTTCCATTCCACTGTGGAAGGCAGTTTGGGACTAATGACGCTGACAACAGCGTCACCCCTAGCCCTGCCAGCCCCTTGCAGCACTATTCACTGGGTCCTCTAAGCCACCCAGGGGTAAATGGCTGGAGTGCACAGGAGGAATCTGAGCGCAGAGAATGGCTTGTTGAGGCCTTGGAGCAGTGTCAGCACCCACGACTGTCTATCCCCACCTGCCCCCACAGCACCCTCTGCTGTCTCACCAGGCCCCAAGGCCTCCCCACCCACACACTCGCCCTGCTCAGGATGATAAGCACCTACCTGGACAACTCTAGAGGAGTGTTCTCCAAGGTGGGGCAGCCCCTGCAGCTGGCTCAGGGTTGTGACGGGGCTGGGAAGGGCCTTGAGCACCGAGGCTGCTCTGCAGAAGGTGAGGAGGCGGCCCTCACTGCCTTCAAAGCCCGCTGCCTCGGCCAGTGTCTCCAGAGCCTCCTGCAGGGAGGGGTCCTAAGTAAGGGGCAGGGTGGGCAGCTCCAACCCGAGAGCTACCACCCATCTGTACCCTTGTCCCCAACCCCCAGGGCTGGCCAAGGCTCATAGAAGCAGCTTACCGAGAGGCTAGCGTTGTGGTGTGTGAGGGGCGTGGGGCGCTGGCAGGCATAGGTAGGCATCCATGCTGGGCTCAGAGGCCCCTTCCTGGGCCCAGTCACCTGGGGATGGGCAATGAACAGGTCACCGTGAGGTTGTAGGGCTGGCAAGACAGCCAGGCCATACCCAGGCTTTGTTTCTCCTGGAGTGTCCAACTGAGGCCCTCTGGAGCTCATGGGACAGAGGTGAGCAACAAAACACCAGAGGCATGGGGCTGAGGGAGACACCGCCCTGCAGAACAGGCTGCAGACGGGGCTCCTCATGCCAGGGTAGCAGCAATCCCATCTGCCAGCCCTGTGGGCACTTCTGCTGCTGCTGTTGCACATGACGCATGTGCTCCATCACCCCAATCCTCACAACCAAGCGGGCTGGGGATGCTGAGGCCTCGGGGGCTAGGGGCTCGCCCCATGACCATGGCTCACAGGCTGGGCCAAGATTTGAATGCAGGCAACCTGGCCCTAAGCCCACACCTGTCAGAAGCCGGGAGCCTTATAGCATCCTGAGGACAGGCTCCTGCTGACCCATGGGTCATCCCGCTCGGAGTTGCTGTGTCATATACTTGGTGAGGAAGAAAGACCTGAAGAAGGTAAAAATAAGCAGACCCCAGAATTTGCACCAGTGGTGAGAACAGAAGCTGAGATGGCCTGGCCCCCTCAGCCCCTGCTGTGGTTCCTCTACTGGCTTCTAGGGGGCCCCTGGTGATCTGGATAGAGTCCTCACTGCCCACCTCCTCTGAAGGACATTGAGGCATTGCTGCCCTGTCACCTGTCCCAGCTGAGCAATGGCCTACACTGGGGCTTTCACTGTAGCCCCAACTCTAGTTTTCCACCCAGCTCACCTCCAGGCGGTGCCGGCACTCCACAGGTACAGGCTGCCCAGCTGCCAGGCTCTCTGTTAACCAGCTTATGTCCAGCAGAGCTGGGGGGGTGCAACCCGGGGGAGCAGCTGCCATCCTGCGCTCCTGCCAGCTGACGGCCTCCTCTGCTGAGGTCTGTTCCATCACAACATGTGTCGCTTCGGAGCTGGCAGAGGGAGTTGGGAGAGTAGGAGGAGGGTGAGGCCCAGAGCCCTCCCTGGTTGGCTCCAAGCCTTCATTCTTGCTGTCTCTTCTGCATGATGAGTGACCATTCCTCCTGCAAACATCACCTCCTTCTGAAAGCCTTCCCAGCCCCTCCTCCTGGTAGATGAACACCGCCACCACTCAGCCCTCAGAATTGTAGTTCTCTGCCCTGGCTATGTTCACAAGCACAGCCTAGTCTTGTGCTCTCTCCCTCCCTCTCCACCTCAGAGAAAGGAACTCCTTAGGGGTCAGACCAGGTGGTCTTCATCTAAGAACAGGGGTTTTAGCAGAGATGCAGGAGCCTGTTTGGGTCTGAACCCCAGCTCTGCCTGCCACATACTTGTTTAGCTCTTGGGCAAGCCAGGTGTCTATACTTTGATTTCCTCTTCCGTAAAGCAGAGATAACATATCTACCCTGTGGGGTTGTTGTACAAAGATAGTGCCTGGTACACTCTAAGCCGCTATCATTATCCTGTCCTGAGTGGGTCTGGCACACTACTGATCCCTGATAATGTTAAAAACAAAACACACACACACACACAACTGTAGGGGTATACTAGACCCAGGTTCGTTTGCTCTCTCGACCTCCAAACTAGGGGGCACCCCCAGCTCCCTTACTCTGGGTGTTGTCTCTGTAGCCGCCATTTTTCTTCCTCTTGGTTCCCTTCCTACAGGAGTGTCTCAGTCGTGTTATTTACTCAGGTCTGAGGACAGAGGAGCATGCGGGCTCCGGGCCTCCTGAGAAGTCAGTCTCGCTCACAGGTGGGACACAGCCCAGGCGGAAGGGCTGTTAGCAAATACGACTGCTTATTAATTACCCCTGACCTCTGGTTTTGATTCTCGCAGTGATCCTTTAAAACACGCCTGGCCCTAATTAATAGCACCCTTTACAGAAGAGGAGATGGAGGCTCAGGGAAAGGTCACGAAGTGCCACAGCAAACTTAGAATCCAAAACTACAGGTGCCACGGAAGACCGCGCCGCGCCGCGCCGCCCCGCACCTGCTGGCGTCGAGGACACGGAAGCCTTTGGAGCGCGCCAGGCGTGTGAGGAAGGCCCGGCGGCTGCGACCCATGCGGGGCTCGACCAGGTAGATGGCGACGCCGGGGAAGCGCGTCGAGGACGGCGTGGAGGAAGCTGCATCGCCGCTAGGGGACCCGACCCGCGCTCGCCGCCGTTTGGGGAGCATTGGGACCACAGCCTCCAGCAACGCGGAGCAAGACGGAAGGAAACCGCAGTGAGGCTGACGGAAGCGGCGGTCGGGCGGCCGCCGGCTAGAAGAGGACGTGGCCCCGCCCTATGCAAATGAGGCCTCTCCGTGAGACTCGCGACCTGGGCCAGTCGGAGCGCTGGGGAGGGTCCGGGCTCCTACAGCACTGAGTGTCTCGGCCGCTCCGGAAGACCCGCCTCCATGCAAATAACAGCAGAGGACACGCCTTTTATTTAAATTAATGTCTCCGAAAGCGCTGTTTGGTCCCACTGGCCGCCTGGAGTAGAGGGTGGGCTGGAGCGGGCCGGGGAGGGTGTTGGAGGGGGTGGAGGAGGCGGAGTCAAAGGGGCGTCCTAGGCCGGTACGGGTGGACTGGGACCTAGGCCCGGGCGGAGCGGGGTGGGCTGCGTCCTCGGCGCGGGGGTGGGTCTAGGGTTGAGCCAGCGGCTCCGGGTGGACGCGTGCGGGCCTTGCACGATCCTTCTGCGCTCGGGACTGTCACACGGAAGCCGGCGGGCGCGGGACAGACAACGCGGTTTCCAATGCGCTGGTGTGGCGGTCGCTTCAAACACGCGAGATTTTTCAGTTGAATGGCTCTAGGACAACTGGCGGGCCATTTGGAAAAATAGAAGTTGGTGCCCTTCCTCATTCCTTAACAACAAAATAAATTCCAGATGGGTCAAACATTTTCGTCTAAAAGGAAACCAAAACATACCGGAAAAAAGTCGGTGAATGTTTTTATGATCTAAGTATCACAGTAAACTTTGGAAACATTAAAGGAAAAGAATGATAAATTGGACTACAAATTTTAAATCTGATCAAAAATTAAAGTCAAAAGATAAACTGGGATAAAGTGTGAGATATTTTGGAGTTAAAATTATCATCATCAACTTATTAAATTGTCCATAGATAAAAAGGCAGTAATTTAATAGAAAAATTAGCAAAGAAACTCACGTAGATGATTCTCAGAAGAAATCCTGGTCAATAAATTTATGACCAGAGTGCCCAACCTGTCTAGTCATTACAGAATACCTAAATGAGAATATCTTCAGTTGTGGGTTTATGGAACATTCAAAAAGATGGACCACACATGTTGAAGGTGCGAGGGAATTGGCAATATGTAGGAGAGACTCTGGAAGGCAATGTGGCAACCATATCCAACAAAATGAAAACAAAATAATACACATTGATCCAGCAATTCCTTTCCCAAGATTGGGATTGCATTGAATCTATAGATCAAGCTGGGGAAAACTGATGTCTTGATAATATCAAGTCTTCTGTCTATCTTATTTAGATATACTCCATTTGTAATCTCTGTTACGGTGGTGTGGCACTGCTCAACCTAACCGATGGGACACGCCAGATCAGATGCAACCCCCTTTCTCATGCCTCTCCTCATCACTACCCCATCGTCTTGTCTTGAACCCCAGACTCCCCTGAGCACCTATCCTTTTTCTTTGGCCCCTCTCTGACATCTTTAGTGGGCTGGCTGTTCCCCATCTCTGCACTCAGAGCACAGGGCTGAGGGCAGCCGGGGAGGTGGCTCAGCCCAGGCATCCTCTCCACCTCCTACACCATCTCCCAGCCTCCTAATTCATCTACCTCTTCAGGGCTGTAGAGCTTCCTGGACCTCGGGACCCACACACAGAAGCCAGGAGGCCTGCATGTGGTCCCTCTCTCCCCATCCTTCCCTTGTGCCAGCAGGGATGGGCAGGCTCTAAGGGTCTTCATCTGTGGATCTGGCCCCTGCCCTCCTCAAGGAGGAGGCTCTGTCCAAGTGTCCCCTGAGCAGATCCCTCTAGCTGTCTAAAACCATTTCCATTTCTTTTAATGTCCTCTGTCTGGCCAGAGCACCTGGGCTCCCCTTGGGACCCTTGTTCTCTCCTGAGAAGGCAGAGGCAGTTTTTAAGTCTGTCAGACCTGAGTACTTAAAACACTGGGCAACTGTGCAAAAATGTTTGTGCAAGGAATCTCATCCAACTGACAGTGGAAGAAACTGCCTAGCTTAGAAATCGGCCAGGCCCTCTGAGTGGTTGCTGCAGTGTCTGCTAGGACAACATGGGGCTGAAGGAGTCATGAACATTGGCCAGTGGGGGCAAGAGGGGGTGAGGAGGTGGGGAGAGAGAGGGACTTGCCTGCTCTGCAGGACGAAGAGGTGCCCTATACCCAGGGAGAGGTGGCCTGCTGTGGAGGTGAAAGCACCTTTGCAGAATTCTAAGTCATAAGAGAAATCTAACATGACTGACTCCCTCTTGCTTCTAACCTCATAGGCTAAATTGGTTTTCTTATTTCTTTTTTTTTCTTCTTATTCTTCTTGTAGTGCAGAGGCCAACATAACTATGAGAGGAATTTAGTTTATAGTTAAAGGCAAGAAAACTGACCCCTTCTTGTTTGGAGATTGAAACCACTTTCATAAGACAAGGTTAGAATTGTGGTGGAGCCTGAACTTTGCTAAAGAATGGGCACAGGCCGGGCGTGGTGGCTCAAGCCTGTAATCCCGGCACTTTGGGAGGCCCAGACGGGCGGATCACGAGGTCAGGAGATCGAGACCATCCTGGCTAACATGGTGAAACCCTGTCTCTACTAAAAAATACAAAAAACTAGCCAGGCGAGGTGGCAGGCGCCTGTAGTCCCAGCTACTAGGGAGGCTGAGGCAGGAGAATGGCGGGAACCCGGGAGGCGGAGCTTGCAGTGAGCTGAGATCTGGCCACTGCACTCCACTCCAGCCTGGGTGACAGAGCGAGACTCCATGTCAAAAAAAAAAAAAAAAAAAGAATGGGCATAAACAGCGACCTGCCGATGCTCACTTAGCTTGCTTTTCTATAATACTTACTGCCCTGGAGTCACATAGCCAGAAATCTCAAGATTTCTTTTTTTTTTTTTTTGAGACGGAGTCTCGCTAAATGTCGCCCCCTGCTTGGAAGTGGCAGTGGCGGGATCTCAGCTCACTGGCAAGGCTCCGCTCCCGGGTTGACGGCGGCATTCTCCTGCCTCAGCATCCGAGTAGCTGGACTACGGCACCCGCCACCCTGGTCGCCAGGCCTAGGTTTTTTGTATTATTTATTATTATTATTATGTTTTTTTGAGACGGAGTCTTGCTCTGGCCAGCCTCAGGGCTGGAGTGCAGTGGCCGGATCTCAGCTCACTGCAAGCTCCGCCTCCGGTTTGAACGGGCATTCTCCTGGCCTCAGCCTCCCGAGTAGCTGGGACTAGCAGGCCGCCCGCAGGTCGGCCCGGCTAGTATTTTTGTATTTTTAAGTAGAGACAGGGTTTCAGGCGCCTATTAGCCAGGATGGTCTCGATCTCCTGACCTCGTTGAGTCCCCCGTCTCGGCCTCCCAAAGTGCTGGATTCAAGGCCTTGAGGCCACCGCGGGCGGCCGGCCGTTTTTTTGTATTTTTTAGTAGAGACGGGGTTTCACAGTGTTAGCCAGGATGGTCTTGATCTCCTGACCTCGCGATCCGCCCGTCTCAGCCTCCCAAAGTGCTGGGATTACAGGCTTGAGCCACCGCGCCCGGCCAGAAATCTCAAGATTTCTAACTTCTCCAACTGCTCATATAGAGGCCGGGCACAGTGGCTCACACCTGTAATCCCACCTCTTTGGGAGGCCAAGGCAGGTGGATCACTGGAGGTCAGGAGTTCAAGACCAGCCTGGCCAACATAGTGAAACTCTATCTCCCTAAAAATACAAAAAAATTAGCCAGGAATGATGACACATGCCTGTCATCCCAGCTACTCAGGAGGCTGAGGCAGGAGAATCTGTTGAACTCGGGAGGTGGAGTTTGCAGTCAGCTGAGATCGTGCCGCAGCACTCCAGCCTGGGAAACAGAGCAAGACTCCATCTCAAAAAAAGAAGAAAAAAAAAAAAGTCACCATTATGAAACCTAAAGAACTTTGAGATGTTTTCTAGATTTAGAATTTTAGCAGCCCGAGACCCCACCTGGACCTGTGACCCACACCAAGAAACTGACTCATCTGCTTGAAGATAGTTTTGACACCTCTGTGATTTCATCCACTGCCAATCAATTGTCTCAGTTCCCTAGTCCCCTGCCTGCTGAAGCATCCTTAAAAACCCTAGCCTCTGAATTCTGGGGGAGGTGGTTTTGAGAATTATCTTTCATCCTCCTTGCTTGTCTGGCCCTGCAATTATGAAACTTTCTCTGCTGCAACAGTGTCCCCACTGGAGAACCTGGAGAGGGGGTGTCCCTGCTGGAGGATGGATGGGGAGGGGTCCCTGCTTGAGGCTGTGGGAGGTATACCTGCTGGAGGAGGGGTGAGGGAGGGTGTCCCACTGGAAGATGGGGGTGGGGCACAGTGGGGAGCCATACTAGGGCCAAGAATATCCCCAGGACTGGAGGTAGCTTTTGCAGCTTAAGCAAGAGGCATGGTCGCTAGGGCAGGTTAGGACTTGGGTGTATCCAAGAGGCACCTGGAAGGAGTTACCCTTCCCAGAGGGTGGCCCTTGAGCTATGGAAAAGATCCCACTGAAAGGAGACAGTTAGATTATCTCCTGCACATTGGAAATTGTCTTTGAGTTTCCATCTTCAGTGGGCCTGGTTTCCCTGTATTGGTCAGTGGTGGTCACTGTGGGAAGGCAGTGAGGAGTGGGACTAGGGAGAGAGAGGGACTGCCACAGGGGCAGCAGTGGTCACCCCCCACCAGGCCCAGACCATCCCCTCTCCAGAGTACAGTGGAGCAGGGTGCACCTAAGAGCTCCAAATAATACTGATGCCCAGGCCCCTCCCCAAAACAATCCAGTTTAATTGGTCTGGATATGGCTTGGGCATTGGCATTTTATTTATTTATTATTATTAATGTTTTAGAGACAAGGTCTCACTCTGTCACCTAGGCTGGAGTGCAGTGGCACAATCGCTCTTGGCTCTCGTGTTCAAGTGGTACTTCTACCTCAGATTCCTGAGTGGCTGGGACTATAGGCATGTGCCCCCAAGCCTGGCTAATTTTTTAAAGTTATTTTTTGTAGAGACAGGGGTCTTACTGTGTTGTCCAGGCTGGTGTCAAACTCCTGGCCTCAAGCAGTCCTCCCACCTGAGTCTCCCAAAGCACTGGGATTACAGGCGTGGGCCAGTAACCCGGCCGACATTAGCATTTTTAAAGCTCCCCAGTGACTGATGTGTGGCCAAGGTTGAGGCTCACTGCTCTAGAGGGAAGGGACCCTTCAGGGAGATGGAGACCCTGACAAGGAGCTTATGTGTGTAAAAGTAAGAGCTGAGAACCACCTGAATATCCAGTGACCAAGACCTGGTGGAATAAGTGTTGCTGTGTTCTTACTGTGGAATATAATGCGGCCATTAAAAATGATTCTGTGAGGTTTTACTCTTTATCACCCCAAACTGTAAACACTCCAGATGTTCTTGACCCAGGGAATGTTCTCACACACTGTTGTGTCCATCCCGTGGAATGCTAAGGAACATTGAGATGAAGGGAACAGGTGATGCAGCTGCTTGAGTGAGTCTTCAGTGCCTCATGGTAAGTGGCAGGAGACACCTATGCTCTGATCCCATTTATATGACAACTCTGAAAAGGCAAAACTATAGGATAGAAAACAGACCAGTGATGGGCAAGGCTGGGAGCAGGAGTTGACTACAAAGAGCTTTGAAGGCATTTGGGGGTGATGGAATGTCCTCTATCTTGACTGTGGTGGGAGTTACAGGTTACAAGACTGTTTGTCAAATTCATAGAATTATGAACTGAAAAGGGTGAACTTTACAATATGGCAACTATACCGCAATCAGCCTGACTTTTAAAAATTGGTGCTGGCCGGGCACAGTGGCTCACTCCTGTAATACCAGCACTTTGGGCGGCTGGGATGGCAGATCACCTGAGGTCAGGAGTTTGAGACCAGCCCGACCAACGTGGAGAAACCCCATCTCTACTAAAAATACAAAAATTAGCCGGTCGTGGTGGTGGGTGCCTGTAATCCCAGCTACTCGAGAGACTGAGGAAGGAGATTGCTTGAACCCGGAAGGTGGAGGTTGCAGTGAGCCGAGATCGCACCACTGCACTCCAACCTGGGTTACAGAGCAAGACTCCGTCTCAAAAAACAAACAAACAATAACAAAAAAAAAAAAAAACTGGTGCTGTATGGCACAAGAAGACGTGACATGGTTACCAGATGAAAGCAGACAGCTGTATGTACAATGTGAGGCTGTTTTTGTAAAAACACACATATATATGTCATACGTGGAAAATACATGCGCAACAAAGCTAAGCAAATGTTTGCGGTGGTTAGTGGAATTGTGGGTGATTTGAACATTTTTCATTTTGTTTGTACTTTCTAAAATTTCTACAGAGGGCATGGATTGCTTGGAAGCAGGCAGGGAGGGAGGGAACATAAGTTTTCGTTCCCATTTTGTGGACGAAGAGCCTCTGTCTGAGCGGCAGAGCCAAGACACACACCCAGCCTCCCCTCCTGGCTCTGAGTCCAGCGTTCTCTCTGGAGATGTCCACAGTGCCTGCTCAGCCTGCTCTGTGGCCTCCCCTAGGAGCACAGGCCCAGGGAATGCTGTGAGAAAAGGGAGGGTGAAGGCAGGCCTGGGCAGCGGTGGGCAGGGCCCTGGCCTGGATGGGTGGGTGGGTACCACAGGCCACTATCAGGAAGTAGAGACCTCAGCCCTCTGTTTTGGGTGAGCTGTTCCAATGAACTTGGCTTAGGGATTCCCAGAAGTCCAAATCCCCAGCCTCCTGCTCCCTCCTCTGAGACTGCCTCCCAGAAAGTCAGGAGGCTGCGCAGCCACCCCCGTGGCGGGACACCTTCCGGCCAGGCTGGGCCCTTTCCGCTGCTCTGAGGCTGCAGCCTCCCTCCCTGCTCCTGCCGAGCCATGGCTATTCCTGCCCATCCCTTACTTATGTTTTCGATTATTTTTGCCCAGAGTTTGCATTTTTCCAAGATGAATCTCATCTAGCTGTTTCCTGTTCCCACTTTCAGCTCTAGAGGTCCTCGCAGAGATACCTCAGTGCCCCAACCTTCACAGCCCCCTCCCTGCCTCACCCCCACTGTGGTGCACCTCTCTGCAAGCTCCCTTTGGTGCTGTTTCCAGCTTGTGAGGTCTGTCCAGAGGTCTGCGGGGGTCAGGACTCGGCCCTGCTTGGGGGCCTGCCCCTACTGCCCTGGTTCCCTCCCTCCTGTGGCCTGCTTGCCAGCAGCATTTGGGAGAGTGTGTGGCCAAACTGCTGATGCTGCTGGCCCCGAGCTCCTGAGGGCTGTTGGCCCCAGCAGTGCTGGCCCTGGGCCTCCTCTGATCTATTCCTGCACATTGCTGTGGCTGAGAGTAACCTGGTGTATTCGTATCGCGTGACTGCTATAACAAATTATCACAAACTAGGTGGGTAAAAACAACAGAAATTTATTCTCTCCCAGTTCTGGAAGCTACAGTTAAAACTCCAGCTGTCAGCAGGGCCTCCCTCCCTTGAAGGCTCTAGGGGGGATCCCTCCTCGCCTTTTTAAGCTGCTGGTGCTTGTGGTGCTCCTTGGTTTGTGGCAGCATCACTCCACCCTCTGCCCCTGCCTGCAATGGCCTCCTTCCCTCTGGGCCTGCTCTGTGTCTGTCTTCTCTTTCTCTGTTTTTTTTTTTTTTTTTTTTTTTTTTTTTTTGAGATGGAATCTCACTCTGTCACCCAGGCTGGATTACAGTGGTGCCATCTCCGCTCACTGCAGCCTCTGCTTCCCAGGCTCAAGTGATTCTTCTGCCTCAGCCCCAACCAGTAGCTGGGATTACAGTTGCTTCCCACCATGCCTGGCTAATTTTTGTATTTTTGGTAGAGGGGTTTTCACCATGTTGGCCAGGCTGTTCTCGAACTGCTGGATTCAAGTGATCCACCAGCCTCGGCCTTCCAAAGTGCTGGGATTACAGGCATGAGTCACCATGCCCGGCTGTCTTCTCCTTTTCTTATACACTAAGACACTAGTCATAAGATTTAGGCTTTTTTTTTTTTTTTTTTGCCATGCAGGCTGGAGTGCAGTGGCACGATCATAGCTCAGTGCAACCTCATACTCCTGTGCTCAAGTGATCTCCAGCCTCAGCCTCCTGAGTAGCCAGGACTACAAGTGTGTGCCACCACGCCTGGCTAATTTTTGTACTTTTTGTGGAGGTGATGTCTCACTATGTTGCCCAGGCTGGTCTCAAACTCCTGGCTTCAAGTGATTCTCCCATTTTGGCCTCCCAAAGGGCTGGGATTACAGGCATGAGACACCTGAAAGACCATCCCAACTCAGGATGATCTCATTTCAAGATTCTTATGTTTTTTGTTTTTTGAGATGGAGTCTCACTCTGTCACCCAGGCTGGACTGCAGTGGCATGATCTTGGCTCACTGCAACTTCCACCTCCTGAGTTCAAGCAATTCTCCTGCCTCAGCCTCCCGAGTAGCTGGGAATACAGACACGTGCCACCATGCCCGGCTAATTTTTGTGTTTTTGGTAGAGACAGGGTTTCACCATACTGGTTAGGCTGGTCTTGGACTCCTGACCTCATGATCCACCCACCTCAGCCTCCCAAAGTGCTGGGATTACAGGCGTGAGCCACCGCACCCAGCCAATATTCTTATCTTAATTACACCTGCAAAGACCCTTACACCAAATAAGGTCACAATCTGACATTCTGGGTGGACATGAATTTGGGGGGCCACCATTTAACCCACTGACCTGAGCCCCACTTTGCCAGGGATCAACTCTGGACTCTGTGACCTGGAACAAGTGGCCAGCCTTTCTTTATTTGTGTAGACCCGTCAGAGCTGTGGGATTCGTATTTTTGACAGTAGATGTGCTAGTGGCTTGCCTGGGACCTGGCTGGTTATATAACAAAAAGAGACGGTTTATTTTTGAGAAACCATTACTGCCTTTTAAGGAGTGTGTGCATTGCCACTTGCTGGATGGGTTCCATATAAGAACCAGTGGTGGCGGGGGTTGTGGGGGAGAGGGGAATTGGAAGCCTGGGACAGGACTCAGAGTGGGAAGACTGGGCCAGAGGTCCAGAGAAGAATTCCCAGCTCCCTGCCAGGGGATTTGGCCGCAGAATTCCCTATGGAGAAGCGAAGTGTCCTTAAAATGAAGGCTTTTTGGGTTCATCTATTTAACCAGCCTAGGCTCAGCCAGCAGTTCAGGTGTGGCTGGCAATGGTGAATGGTCTAGGGGGCTAAGAAGGCTAACAAGAAGAGGGATGTTTGCTGACCTCAACTCTACCACAAGGTGACAAAATTGTCCACTGTTTCGATCATGAATTATTTTATGTTAAGGGAAGACTATAATGTCATTACATTCCTGAATAAACAGACCCAATGTCATTTATTTAGTATTTTCCCATTTGCCACTGTCGTCCTTGAAATAAAACAGACCCAAACATGGGGAGTTCCAGTTTATTAGCACCAAGGAGAAGCCCTGGGCTAGAAAGTTGCTGGAAGCACCAAGGCTGTCATGGATGCTGGTTCTTGGGATGGAGAGTCCTGAGAGGCTGGACATCCTGCCCGGTACAAGGAGGAAGGAGGGGTGGAAGCCAGAAGTATGGCCATGGAAGGAGTCTCCAAAGTCCTAGTCAGGGGTGGAGCCCAGACTGGAAGTTGGGGTAGACAGACAGGGATGGAAAGTGACAGCTGCTAACATTTATGGAGGGCGAGAAATAGGCCAAGGATTGTGCTGATTATTTGTTATGCTGTATTTTTGTTCTTTTTCCAATTATATGGAATTGGCACTACTGTCATTTTTTCCATCTTACAGATAGGGAAACTGAGGTTTTGAGCTAAAATAATGTTGCCAAAGTAGTCACACTAATAAGAGGCAGAAATGTGATTTCAGCAGTGGATGTTGGACCACAGAGCCATCCTCCTCACCATTCACCCAACAAAAGTGCGTTGAGGTCGGGCGGCTCACCCCTGTAATCCCAGCACTTTGGGAGGCGGAAGGGGGTTGATCACATGAGGCCAGGAGTTTGAGACCAGCCTGGCCAACATGGCAAAACCCCATCTCTACTAAAAATACAAAAATTAGCCGGGTGTCGTGGTATCTATCTGTAATCCCAGCTACTCGGGAGGCTGAGGCACGAGAATTGATTGAGCCCAGGAGGCAGAGGTTGCAGTGAGCCGAGTTCATGCCACTGCACTCCAGCCTGGGCGACAGAGTGGGACTTTGTCTCAAGAACAAACAAACAAAAAGGTGTGCTGTGCGCCTGGCTTTCTTCTAAGTGCAGGAGGTATAGCAGATAAGACATACAGAAACCCCCTGCCTCATGACATTCCTGTGGGGCAGGACAGACAACAATTCCCTAGGGAGGACATGGTCTATGCTGGGTGTGGTTGGTTATAGCAAACATGGCTGCTGGAATCCCTCCCATCTGCGGCCCTTCCGAAGAGTGACTTTGATGTTCCCCCCAGCAAGAGATGGGGTTAGGCCTCCCCTTGATTCTGGGCTGGCTCTGGGACTTGCTTTGACCAACAGAATAGAGCAGAAATGACATCTTGGCACTTGTGGGCTTAACCTTACAAGGGCTTGCAGCTTCCACTTCTGCCGCTTGGAAGCTGCTGCCATGTGAAAAAGCTGGTCTGGTCTGTGGGTGCTGAGAGGCCACGTGGACAGAGGGCCGAGGTGTCCAGGTGACAGCCAGCACTGAGTCCAGCTCCCTGCTGACCATCATTGCATGGGAGACCCCAGCTGACACCGTGTGGAGCAGCCAATTCACAGAATCGTGAGGAATGCTCTCTCACTGCTGTTTGAAGCCATTCCGTTTTGGGGCGGTTTGTTACACAGCCAAGGATCACTGAAACAATGGTGAGAAGGGCCAAGTGCATGGGTAGACCCAAAGTCAGGCAAGGGGAGGCAGTGCCCAGGGCTCACCGAGAAGATGACATTTGAGCAGTGACCTCATGGAGGGAGGAAAGAACATCCTCAGTGACCGAGGCTGGGCCTGGCAGGTTTAAGGAAGAACAAGGAGCCTGAGCAGCTGAAAAGTGGGGCCAGATCTCGGGGTGCCCCACAAGCCACTGAAAGGACTGTGATGGGAAGGCTCTGACCAGAGGCAGGTGTTATTCTACTCAGTTTTGTTTTGTTTTGTTTTGAGACAGGGTCTGGCTTTGTCACCCAGGTTGGAGTGCAGTGGTGCAATCTTGGCTCACTGCAGCCTCGAACTCCTGGGCTCAAGTGATCTTCCCACCCCAGCCTCCCATGTAGCTAGGACTACAGGCATGTGCCACCAGACCCAGCTAATTTTTGTATTTCTTGTAGAGACGGGGTTTCACCATGGTGCCCAGGCTCAAGCAATCTGCCTGTCTTGGCCTCCCAAAGTGCTGGGATTACAGGCATGAGCCGTTTTGCCCAGCCCCCACTCAGCTTTAACACGAGGGGCCAGGGCCAGGGCAGGGAAACCCCTCTAAGAGACTATTGCACTGACTCAGGTGAGTGTGGACGATAATGAAACCAGGTAAGGAATGCTGGCTTCTGACTGTGAGGGAGAAAGAGGCGAGGATTTACTCTGGCAGGGGGAAGGCTGGAGTTACCACATCCTGAGATGGGGCCACCTGTGTGGAGGCTTAGGAGTGTGGCTCTAAACAGGTGACCCTGAGACCTCTCTAGAAATCAAGGGAAGATGTTGAGGATCTGACCTGGTTTGCATGTTTGTCCCCTCCAGGTCTCTTGTTGAAATGTGATCCCCAGTGTTGGAAGTAGGGCCTGGTGAGAGGTATGTGGGTGGATCCTCATGAAGTGCCCTCCCCATCTGGGTAATGAGCTGTCACTCTAAACAGATCTGTTTGTTTAAGAGCCTAGAACTTCCTCCTCTCTCTCTTGCTTCCTGTCTAGCCAGATAATGTGCCTGCTCCCCCTTTGCCTTCTGCCATGAGTGGAAGCTTCCTGAGGCCTTGTCAGAAGCAGATACTGGCTCCTTGCTTCCTGTACAGCCTGTGGAACCATGAGCCAAATAAACCTCTTTTCTTTATAAATTACCCAGCCTCAGATATTCCCTTATTGGAATGCAAAACAGACTAACACAGGATCCAATTTGACAGAAGAGGCCAGCACCGAGGGAGTGGTGTGGACTGCAGCTATAAATGAGGAGACTGTCAGGGGCAAGGAGGTCACCAAAGGAGGAGGGCCCTGCAGAGGATGTGCAAGAACTGAGCCCAGAGCCTCCCAGAAATTGAGAGGATGGAGACTGAGAGGGACGGGGGGAAACCTGGGTCAGGATGGTGTCTTAGAGACCAAGTGGAAAGGCTTCTAAAGAGGAAGGTGTAAGCAACTGTATCAGATGTTTGATGGGTCACCTAAGACAAGGACTGAGAAGTGACTGGTCCCTGGAGGCTTGACCCGACAGTTCTGTTAGCTGGGGGCTGGAAGGAGCCTCCTGCCCTCAAGGTGTCCTTAGGAGCATGGCACTCCTTCTAACCTCTTATTTTTTTTTTTTTTTTCTTGAGACAGAGTTTCACTCCTGTTGACCACCCAGGCTGGAGTGCAATGGCATGATCTTGGCTCATCGCAACCTCTGCCTCCCAGTCAAGCAATTCTCCTGCCTCAGCCTCCCAAGTAGCTGGGATGAAAGACATGTGCTGCCACGCCCGGCTAATTTTATATTTTTAGCAGAGATGGGGTTTCTCCATGTTGGTCAGGCTGGTCTCGAACTCCTGACCTCAGGTGATCCACCCACCTTGGCCTCCCAAAGTGCTGGGATTACAGGCGTGAGCCACCGTGCCCAACCAATCTTCTCGCTTCTTGAATGTGTTGCTTGGCTTCTGTCATCAGTTGTTCAAGTGACCTTACCAACCCAAACCCCCATTTCCTTATTTGTAAAATAAAAATAATGAGGCTCCTGCCAAACTGGACCCTCTGTGCTACCTGGGCATCTTTTGGTTACTAACGGTGGCTCTGCAGTCAGATTTGGATGACTAGCCAGGTGCCTGAGTATGCAGGTGACCTCAGGACCAGATGCTCCAGCCCCAACCCCAACCTCCCTTCCTGATGCTCTGGAAGACCTGGGAAAAGGGAAGAAGGAACCCCACATGATTGCGGTGGAACGGGGTGCTCAAAATGGAAATGAAACCACTCAAGGAAAAAGTAAGTTGCATTTCTGGCATTCTGAGTTTTTGGACTGAATTCACACACACACACACTAAAATAATCATTTCATTTAAGTTTAAAATATTTAGCACAGAATGCTATCAGCAAAATCCAGACCACGGGAAACTCCAAAGGACAAATAGTCTAGTTTCAACAAACAAGTTGCCAGAACGAGAGAGAGAGAGAGATTGAGACAGAGCCTGTGTGCTAAAACAGATTTAATAGATGGATCAATCACAGCACATGGGCCTTTCTTGGATCCTAATTCAAATAAACAAACTATAAAAAATAAAATGTGTGAAGCAATAGAGGAAATGTGCACTCTGGATATTGGATATTAAGGAATTATAGTTGAGATCTGCACAAGTGATAGTAGGTTAAGAGAGAAGAGAGAGGGAGAGAGGGGAGGGAGAGAGGGAAGGGGAGGCGGATGGGGAGAGAGTCCTCTTTTGAGAAATGCACAATAAAGTATTTCCTGGTAAAATCATATGATGTCTGGGACTTGCTTCCAACTTATCTTGGAGAGGAGGCAAGGGTGGAACACAGATAACACAAGACAGTCTGAAAGTTGAACTGCAGGAGCGGGTGACAGGGCAGGCTGCTCAGGATGTCATCTTTCTGCTTTTGCATATTTGAAATTTTCCATAATAAAGTGTTTTTTAAGCAAATGCATGAGGCCAAACCTTGCTCCATGCTCTCTGCCAGACTGTTCTAAGCACTTGACACATGTCAACTCTTTGATGCCCAGGACATCCCCTGATGTCAGGGGATGACACTCCTCCCCATCTTGCTGGGGAGGAGATGGGGGCACAGAAAGGGCAAGCAACTTGCCCAAGCTTGCACAGCTGGTGAACAGCAGTGTTGGGTTGTGAACCTAGGCTGCTTCCATCAGGCTTCTCCAGGTCTATGTGCTTCCAAAAAAAATGTCTGGAAGATTATGTAACAAACTGTGACTATTCTCTCTGGGAGGTGGGACAGTGGAGTTTAATGAAACTTGTCATAATAGTTTTGTTATTTTGCCTGTGTTTTCTTATTTTTCTGCAAAGAATGTTTAAAAAGGAAGAGGAGTCAACAGACCCACAGTCAGTGACCATGAGCAGCATGGGCCGTGGAGGGGCTTGTGCTAGGTGGGAATTCTGAGCCCAAGGTCCCACCAGCTTGGAAGGGTGCAGGTGAGTGTGGCCATCAGTGGAGGCAGGCAGAAGTGAGGCTTGGATCCCACAGTGGGGAAAATGCTTTGCTCCTGGCAGAGCCTACTCTGGCGGGTCACAGCCAGAAGGATTCAGACCCTGCAGGGAAGTCAGCAGCATCGCCTGGCGTCCAGCCTAGTGCTGGGCACCTGGAGCCACTCAGGCATACAGGGTGTAAGTGCCTGTGACCCTGCAGGTCCCAATAGCACAAACTCATTTGGGGATGGGGGTGATGAGGGTAGGGCACAGTGGCCCCTCAAGGGGTGGGGGTAGGGCAAAGTGGGGGGAACTGCCTCACCTCTGATTCTTCCATCAAACTTGGATGGGCTGGGGTCACAACCCCACCCCCATCAGAGTTTTGGGGAATGTGTGCCAAGTGTTGCAGGCAGGCCCCAAACAGGTCCACCTCACCTCACTCCTGTGACTGCTCTTCTCTGGGCCTCTCTTGGATCCCCACCCACCTGTTCCCAACCAGACACCTCACTGGCTCCTTCCTCAGCTCTGGGGCCCAGGTCTTGTGGGCTCTGCCCCAGCATTGGCCCCAGTTGGTCCCACCCTCTTCTCAGCGCAGGCCACCCCACTCCTCCCTCTGCCCACAGGTTGGAACCCAAGCTCAAGGTGGCCCCTAAGGCCCTGCTTATCTTCTCAGGCCTCGCACGTGCCCAGCCCCAGCCCCCACAGTGTGCCCCTCCTTGTGCAGTCTGTCCCTGCCCTCTGGGGATTCGCCTGCTTCATCCCACTTACCCTTCCCTCCAGGAGGTCTGTGCTGGGCCCCAAGCCTGGACTGGGCCCCTTGTGAGCCCCCAGACCACTGAGCTATAGCTGTCTGTCTCTTCTGCTGGAGAGAAGGTCCCAGGCGCAAGGCCCTCTCTGTGTGGGCTGGGGTGGTCGCCCTGCACGCATCTCTGAATGTTTGCCGCCTAAGCAAGTCATCCTCATGGTCAGTGCATACATTGGATGCTTGCTGCCCTCAGGAAGTGCTTCTACCAGGAGATGGCCCTCTTCCCTGTCCCCAGACCACAGCCATATCCTCCCAGGAGGGCTGAGGGTCTATCTTGGATGCACAGGGAATGGTGATCTCCCAGAATGTGAGTTCTTTTTAGGTTCTAGATAGTGAGCTCCAACCTTATGGACACAGTAACTGAGTCTGACTTCCTCACCCTTTGGGAAGGTGTTTTCCTGTAGGACTATGAGTGGGTGATTTTAAAGAGGGGGCAGGGGGACAGGCCTGCCGTGGGCGAGGGTCAGCCATGTTATGGAGTGAGAAGGAACTAGCATTGCTAAGGCCCAGAAGTGAGGTGTCAGACCCTTGGGGTTCCAGGCTCACCCCAGGGCTGGAGGGAGGAGGGGAAGGTGGAGAGAGTGCAGGGTCTTAGGGGCCATGCAGAGGGTGGGATTTCCTCCTTGAGGAACACAGGGAGCCCTCCAGGCCCTCAGGGGTGGCCTGTGGATGGTGGACTAGAGGTGTGAAGAGAAACAAAACCCCCAGGCGTGTAGAAGGCCAGCAGGCCCAGCCCCTGCGGATGCTCGTGGTGACAGGGCAGCTAGACATGGTCCAGGCTAGAGGCAGGGATGTCGGAATCATTGGCAGGTGGGGATCTCTGCAGCAGGGGTTCATCCAGCTCCCAGGGAGAGAAGGCAGAGTGAGAAGAGAGAGGTGCCACCCCTGGGACCCCCACCAGGGAAGCGGGGGAGGAAGAAGAGAAGCCAACATGGAAGTGTGAGCAACCCTAACCCTAACCCTAACCCTAACCTTGGCAAGGGGAGGCGGTCACAAAGGGAGCTGCGGTGGCTGGCAAGGCCCGTTGGTCTTGGGTGATCCCTGGGGCCCTAGTCAGAGTGCCAGGTGCAGAAACAGCTGCCTAGGGCTGAGGAAGTGGAAACTTTGAATGTGAACAACTCCTTTGAGAAGCTTGGCAGTTAAAAATGAGGTCAGAGATAGACACTGGGCAGGTACACATTCTTTTAGCATGAAGAACTCTGGGTTCACAGTGGCCTTGGGAGCATTCTGGCACTCCTCTGTAATGGCTGGAGCTGGGGCGCTGGAGGTGGGTGCCTGCCAGGAGCCCCTTCCTCTCACGCAGCTGGCTGCCCTCCTCTCCTTTTCCTTGGCTGGGCTTCCGATGGGGCCCACAGACAAACATGCAATAACGTGAATACCTCACACAGAAACTGGCCACGAAACTGCTGATACCATGATCCATGATTGCTTACTTATTCTTGTATTTTCCTGCTTTCCAGCTTTTACACCTCTCTTTACCAGACACTGATTTTTTTTTTACACCGTCCTAATACTTTAGTACTATTACCAGACATAAAAGCAAGTGATTCTCCCACCTTACTCAGCCTCCCCAGTAGCTGGGATTACGGGCGTCTGCCACCAGTCCTGGCTAATTTTTATATTTTTAGTGGAGACAGGGTTTCACCATGTTGGCCAGGTTGATCTCAAAATCCTGACCTCAAGTAATCTGCCTTTCTTGGCCTCCCAAAGTGCTGGGATTACAGGCATGAGCAACCACGCCCAGCCCTACAAAGTGTTTTTAAAGGAATAGATTGTGTTCTACTATTCTCTTTCCTCCTTTCTGCTGACCGGGATGATGCAATGATGGCTGGATCTCAAGCGGCTATTTTGTGTCACAAGATAGAAGCTATACATTGAGGCTAGGGGAGCAATAAAATGGAAAGCCAGATGCTTACATTTGGATTTTGTTTATATGAGCAAGAAATACACTTCCTTTAAAAATATTATTATTTTTAGAGACAGGGTCTTGCTCTGTTGTCTATGATAGAGACAGGATCTTGCTCTGTTGTCTAGGATGGAGTGAAGTGTTGCAATCATAGCTCACTGCAGCCTTGAACTCTTGGGATCAGGTGAGCCTCCTGCCTCAGCCTTCTGAGTAGCTAGGACTACAAGCGTGTACCACCATGCCCAGCTAATTTTTAAGTTTTTTGTGGTGACAGGGTCTCACTATGTTGCCCAGGCTGGTCTCAAACTCCTGGGCTCAAGCAATTTTCCCATCTTGGCCTCCCAAAGTGCTGGGATTGCAGGCATGAGCCACTACAGCTGGCAAGAAATAAATTTCTATCTTATTTGAGTCATTGTTCCATTGGTTTTTCTATGAGTGCATGGCAGGATGCCTTATTGGGGCTCAGCTGCTTTAATGGGCTTCTCTTCTTTGCAGCCATGTGACCTTGAATGAGATGCCTGAATGGTGTGGAGCTCCTTGCCACTAGTTGCTTTCAGAGGGTGATCTCCCTGTAACACCTACACTGGAAGGTTTTTAATTTTTGAGACATTGACATAGAAAAGTTGTACTCAGTATATTTTATTTACATTTCTATAACTTTTAATGAGGCCAGACATTTTTGTATCTATTGGCCACTTATGTATCTTCTTTTGTGAATTGCCTATTTATTTACTTAGTTCACTTTTAAAAGTGGAAACAAAGTTAAATTATTGATAGCTTTATTATTTAATTAATTAATTAATTTTTTTTGAGGCAGAGTCTTGCTCTGTCGCCCAGGCTGGAGTGCAATGGTGCACTCTCGGCTCACTACAACCTCTGCCTCCTAGGTTCCAGTGATTCTCCTGCCTCAGCCTCCGGAGTAGCTGGGATTACAGGTACGTGCCACCACCTCGGCTAAATTTGGTATTTTTCATAGAGGCGGAGTTTCGCCATGTTGGCCAGGCTGGTCTTGAACTCCTGACCCCAGGTGATCCACCTGCCTCAACCTCCCAAAGTGCTGGGATTAGGCGTGAGCCACCGCGACTGGCCTATTAATAGCTTTAAAAATGTAAAAAACTAGCCAGGCATGGTGCTGCACACCTGTAGTCCCAGCTACTTAGGATGCTGAGGTAGGAGGATTGCTTGAACCCAGGAAGCAGAGGTTGCAGTGAGCCGAGATTGCATCACTGCACTCCAGCCTAGGTGCCAGAGTGAGACTCCATCTCAAAAAAAAAAAAAAAGGAAAAGTTTTATTAATAGCAGCTTCCCTTTATCAAAGACTTACTATTTTTCAGGCATGACTCTCCAGATTTATCTCAGTGAATCCTTGTGGCATTTTTGCAAGGCATGGTAGTGTCATTATTATCCTATTGTTACAGAGGAGAGAAACTGAGGCTCACAGAGAGAAAGTACAGTGAGTATGGAGTGGAGGTTCATAGCAGATGGGTCTGAGGCCACAGCTGCTTCCTAAAACTACAGGAGGCCAGGAATGTTCACTCTCTTAGCGCTGCATTCTTTCCCAGTATTTTGTTTGCTCTTTATTTTCATTTTCAGTGCATTTTGATGTACAGAAGGTAAAAACTTTTATGCAACCAAAGTTCTCTGTCTTTCCTTGAGAGACTTCCCCATCAAGAATGTAAATACAGGCTGGGCGTGGCGGCTTCCGCCTGTAATCCCAGCACTTTGGGAGGCCAAGGCGGGTGGATTACGAGGTCAGGAGATCAAGACTATCCTGGCTAACGTGGTGAAATCCTGTCTCTACTAAAAATACAAAAACATTAGCTGGGCGTGGTGGTGGATGCCTGTAGCCCCAGCTTCTCGGGAGGCTGAGGCAGAAGAATGGCGTGAACCCGGGAGGTGGAGCTTACAGTGAGCCGAGATTGTGCCACTGCACTTCAGCCTGGGTGACAGAGCAAGACTCCGTCTCAAAAAAAAAAAAAAAGAATGTAAATACAGGCCAGGCACACAGGCCTGGCCGGGTGGTGCATGCCTGTAACCCCAGCACTTTGGGAGGCCGAGGCGGGCGGATCACTTGAGGTCAGGAGTTTGAGATCAGCCTGGCCAACATGGTGAAACCACATCTCTACTAAAAATACAACAACAACAACAAAAATAGCCGGGCATGGTGGCGTGTGCCTGTAATCCCAGCTACTTGGGAGGCTGAGGCAGGAGAATCACTTGAAGTTGGGAGGTGGAGGTTGCAGTGAGCCGGGATCACACCACTGCACTCCAGCCTGGGTGACAGAGTGAGACTCCATATCAAAAACAAAAAAATAAATAAAACCTAAAAGAAACCTCACGATGTAAATAAAGACTCCATATTTTCTTGTAGTCCTTCCCTGGTTCTTCTTCTAACATCTACCTCATTAATCTGGAGTTAATTTTGAGGGAGGTGTGAGGTGGGGCCAAACATTATTTTTGCCACCAGACTCCATTTTGAGCGACCGCTCCTTCCTTCTGACCTAACACTGGGTAGATTGCTGCACCAAGTTGTCACATGCCCTATTCCCAGATCTTCGGGCTGCAGAATTACTCATCAGTGCTGGAAGCCTGCCCCTCCGCGCCTCGCTGTGGTGACCCCCACCCCAGCTGAATCTCCCCACAGCTGGGCTTGCTGTCTGCCCTGTGGTGAGTGGAAGGAATTTAGCATGAACTCTGCTCACTCAGCAGCCAGGCCTGGGGAGCACCGGACTGTGGAAAATCACATATGTTTTTCAAGTTGTTGAAAACCAAGGAAATTGTTCTGCCAGTTGTGAAGGTGGCTAGACACTGTCTGGGAGGCCTCAGGTCCCATGGCTCTGGGAGCCATCCCATCTTGTGGGCCCAAACAAGCTAATCCCACTGGTAATATCCAGGCACTTGGGCGGCAGAGAAGGGGAAGTTTCTAGGAGCCTTCCCCAAGAGGGAAGAACAAAAAGGAAGGAGCCTAGCCTGGTCCTTTCTCCTTTGGTCCCTGGAGGCAGATCCAGGACTCCAGGGGAGACATGGAGGGGCTGGCACCTGTGATCCCAATAGCCTACTGGCCAGAGCCCAGGCCTCCCAGACCTTCTATTGAGCCCCCTCCCCCAGATACACATGCTGGTGCTGGACAGCTAGGCTGTGGCAGAAGTTTATACAGAAAGGGTTTGCTGGGCCATCTCCGTACATGCAGCTTCACTTCCTTCTGAAGCCCAACCCATGTCTGAGCTGCAGCCATGGAGGTTCTGGGAGCCATGGAGGCCATGGGGCAGGTTGGGAGGGTCTGCTCCCAGCCTCCCAGACTCTGCCACTCCTGCCTGTCCCCAGGCCCTGCTGACCTCCCATCCTTCTGTGTCCTGCAGATCCCCACAGTCAGAACTCAGGCACACTGGGCCCTGCTGGCAGGTGAGTTTCCACCTCTGACCAGGCTGAGGTACCAGGCAGCTCTGGAGGGTCAGGAGCTACAGCCTGGGTCCCAGTGGGAGGAGGCTGGCCTGTCCCCCTCCTCAGCTGCACTACCAGGCCCCTGACCCAACCTCAACTTCTCTCTTGGGGTCTCAGCCTTCATGGCAGGGTTGATGGTCTTAGAGCTACATAGGGCCTACACACTGGGTCATGCTCCCTCTCTCCCTGTTCCCCTCAGGTCAGCTTCATCAGCTTCCACCCTTGGACAGTTCTGGCTCTCTCAACAACTCTCCTTCCCATTCCAGCAGCAGCAAGGGAGAGGGGACACCCTCCCCAGCGCAGGCCCCACCCTCCCCAGTCCAGTCCTGCTGCAGTGGCTGTCCCTTAGGGGAGGGAGATGCCAAAGCAGTTCCTGCCACATCCATGTGGGAAGCTGAAAGTGGATCACCAGAGTGTCTACCAGCCCCCCACTGTAGCCCAGGAGAACACTTGGATGCAGGTGCAGACCCTGCTGAGTGGCAGGGGTAAGGGACCCTGAAAGTCGCTAGGTGCTCTTGGCTACAAGCCTCCCATCCCCCTGACTGGCTTCCCTCTGGCAGCAGAGGGGAGAAGTCCCTTCACCAGCCCTGTAGCAGAGCCTGGGCACAGGGCTAAAGCACTTCCTGGTACAGGTCTTCAAGTGGAGTGGGAGTCCCAGCCCCACCACCCAAGGGGAGGCACATCAGCCTGGCATGGAGGGCAGCTGCCTCCCAGCCACCTGCCCAGACCCTTGGTGGCAGAGGGCCCCCAACCTCGTGGCCCTCCTTGCGGCCCAGCTCTCCATGAGGGCTTTTGCACATGTTTTTGTTGGTGACTCACTGTGACTGAGGAGAAACCTCCTTCTATTCCTTTTTTGTTTTCTTATGGCTTCTATTTTCCCTGGCAGAGGATGTTGGGCCTGAATCCAATCCATGTGTGAGTTGTTCCCAGGGAAGTGACGTGCCATGCCACTTCACCCAGCCTTGGGCCGCTGGGCTTGACGTGCTCAACTGGGGGCAATGGAGCAAATTCCCAGAACAAGTTTTGAGAAAGATGATTCAGAGGTTTGCAGAGGATGAGGAAAGGTGAGAGCTTGCGGATCCTTGCTGCCACCAGGACTGGCCTGGGGGCACGTGGCAGGTAGAGGCTGGCTCAGGTGCACAGGGAGGCCTGGGTGTTGGGGCTCAGGGGCTGCTCTGAGAGCCCCCAATGGGTACAGCTCACGTTGATCTCTGAGGGCAAATGATGAGAGCTGAGAGGCAGCAGTGTGAGTGCTGAGAATGTGTGCTAGGCACAGCACATGCATGAGCCTGTGTGAGCCACAAGGAGAACAGGGACACAGATGGATGACACTGAGGCTATCTGCCGAGATGTGGTGCCTGGGAGATAGAGCTGGAACCTGACACAGTCCCACTGCCTTTTCAAGGAGATGCAGTGAGAAAGCAAAGGCAGGGTCTTGGCAGGACCAGGTGTGAGAGGAGGCTAGGCCTCCCTGTGGTCCTGCTCCCAGGGAGCAGCACGTATCCTGAGCCCAGCAGCCTCCACCGTGGCCTCCCTGGCTGCTGCCTGCTTCAACTCACGTGGGGCTGCTCTGGGGACCCAGGTGCTTCCTGACCTGCTTTTCCTCTTTCCTTTTGACCCCAGGTCCAAACTCTGCCCTGTCAATCATCCCAGGGGCTCCTAGGCTTCCCTACCTGACTACTTCACTGGGGCCAAATCCCCACAGACAATCGTGGCTTAGGGCTGTCTGCCTCTGCACTTGGCCCATGGGCTGCCTATGAGTCTTCTCTCGCTTCCTCATTCCTTTGAGGGGGAATGTTCTCGGAGCTCTGTCCTTAGCTGTGATGACTACTGCGGGGCAGCCAGCATTTGCTCTGGAGAAGCCTTACGGCAAACACCAAGCACCAAGGTGCACATCCCTGATGGATCCTGGGATCAGCTGACACTCAATCCACCTGCCCTCTGGGCCCTCTGGGTCCACACGGCAGCTGGAGGTATTGTAGACACTTTTTAAAAAATGGGTTCTGGTAAGAAGAAGGTGAGAAATGGCTATTTGTCCACATTGGGACTCAAAGGGGTGGGATGGCATGCCCTTACATGGGACTCCTACCCCCAGCGGGGCAGCTGGCCACTCTGAGGGCAGTTTTGCACCTGCCTCCCGGCTGGAAAGTGAGTTCCCCCTGTGCTGTCCTTCCCTGGGGCTCAGCACAGGGCCTGGCCCCACACAGACCTGAAAAGGTTGGTAGGATGACTGAATGAATTGACGCTGGGGTGCAGCAGGGCCCATGGGCAGAGGCTCCAGAGCCTGGGAAGGATGGGGTGGCCTTTCTGTGGCCCTCCAAATTGAGAGAGGTCTCAGACGCCTGACACTACGGCTTTCCAGCTTTCCATCCAGGTTTCCTAGTCACCCGCGGAGGGTTCAGGTCGTGCCTAGGGCAGAGGGAAGAGGGATGTCGGCCCCTTCAGAACCGCACCCCAGGCCCTCCCCACCACCTTTCCTTCCTTCAGGCCCTCTGCCTTCCCAGTGGCCCCGCCCCCTGCCCCTCTGTCCTAGGCGCAAGTCTCCGGGCGTGGGACGCTCGCCGCCAGCGCCCGCTCGCCTGCCCCGCCCCTCGGCCCC